>NC_072787.1:830262-1130262 GCF_022539595.1 Amphiprion ocellaris | reverse complement strand
GGTCAAGGAATCTATTAAAAACATCCCTGACAACATTGGATGATCTGGTTGTGGCATTGTGATGAGGCAGCCATTTCAATTTTCAAAATGGCTGCCAAATTCCTATTTGTGCCCATATCTTGACTTCAGTAAATAGTAGAAGCATGATTCTGGTGTCTACACCCATGTTTTTAGGGTAAAGGAATCCATTAAAAACAGTGCTAACATCATTTTACTTTTAGTTTCATGCATGTGCTATTTTGAGGTGGACATTGACCAGCAACAATGCTCACTAGGCCCAGAAAGTAACCACGTCGAGCTGGTTTTGCAGACTTTTTCAAAAGACGATAATTTCCCATGACCTGACCTAAGGACCTTTTTGCTGTGGTGCAAACTTATTCAATTCCAAATTTTGCTTCAATGCTTGTACCTAAAAATGCACAACTCTTAGCCCCATTTACACATATCTGCCTAGCTGTACTTCATACCAATGTGTTTACTTTAACCCACACCATGATATTTCCCTACGCCTAACCAAAGTGTTTTCTGGCCTAAACCTAATCAGACCTTTATTATAGAAGTGGTATACCATCTGGAACACACCTGCAGCTGCTAGCTCCTGTGGTTTGTCTGAGGGTTGAGACCACAGACTATATCTAAAAATGGATGGACGATGCTGCTGTTTTTCACTGCTGTGAGTTTGAAGCCCAGAGTTGCGTCTTGTTGTCAGCACCATCGTTTCTGTTCAAAGCCAGGATTTCCAAGCAAATTCATTTTAGTTTTTTAAGGTGTCACAAAAAGTTCATGAAGAAAGAAGTCAATGAAGGACATCAAGAAAAAGAAGCACAACGAGGCATCTTTTACTGAAATGATTTGTGTATGTTGTTATAGTACAGACAGTAACACAAAAACACAACCCACCTGTGTTTTAGATGCTTTCATTAATGTGCAATCTAGTCACATATAGTACGTGTTGCCATAGTTACCTGTCATGGAAATATCCTATTGAAAAGGCTCTTATATCGCTACATTTTCCTCTAGTACTGCATGTGGCAGTATGTGCTCACTAAACAAGTTACATCATGCCAGGAGAGAAAAAGAGAGAAAAAGAAAACACAAGTGAATTGCAGGAACAGCAGTCATGTAAACTTGTATTCTCTCATCTCCAGGTTGATGTCAGCATTAAGTGAGCTAAGTTGCTGTGCTAGCAACTAATCTGTGGTACCAGCCAGAGTGTGCCGTGCATCAGGCTGTTTGCAGCTATTTCCAGGGCTGTGTTCTGTTCTGTGAGTTTGTGCTTGTCAGAAGTGAGAATGAAATACAATTATGGTTTGCATTTGCTAAACACCAGTGGGCAATGGTGTTTACAAACTGAAGTTTAGAAAATAAAAGCACGCCTCGTGATTATGTGTTCATACACACTACTGTTCAAAAGTTTGGGGTCACTCAGGCAATTTCCTGTTTTTCATGAAAACTCCCACATTTATCCATTTGCTAACATAACTGCACAAGGGTTTTCTAATCATCAATGAGCCTTTCAACACCATTAGCTAACACAATGTAGCATTAGAACACAGAAGTGATGGTTGCTGGAAATGTTCCTCTGTACCTCTATGGAGATATTCCATTAAAAATCAGCTGTTTCCAGCTACAGTAGTCATTTACCACATTAACAATGTCTGGACTGGATTTATCATTCATTTAATATTATCTTCACTGACAAAAACTGCTTTTCTTTCAAAAATAAGGACATTTCTAAGAGACCCCACACCTTTGAACGGTAGTGTATGTAACACACATTGTCCAGCAGCATCTCCTGTGGGCATCAAAACAGACATAATGATTATCCAGTCTCTCAGTCAAGGTTCAGATACAACTTTGGACAAGCAAAAGAGAGAAAACAATGGACTGAGCAAAAGGATTGTAGTGGGTGCTTTGGAGTCAGGTGTGATTGTGTGGCAATGCTAAAGTGTTTACATGGCTCACTTGTCAGGTGGGAGGGCCTCAGGAAGAACGCTGACACAGTCATGTAGTTGTGTCACTTATTCTCTGAACAAAGAAATTGCACCTAAAGGTAATACAGAAAGCAATTGTAGGAGACAGGGTTGATAGGAAAAATGACTGCATCAGACATCATTGAAGGCATTTTGCACTAAAATACAGGACAGTTTAACAACTGCACAATGACATCGTAAGTTCACTCTCTTGTATTTTATAGTTGCTTTTATCACAAAACAGTGTAAAATATCTCCAAACAGATGTATTGTATTGAATTATTTGAACTGTCATTTCACAAATAGTCTTAATTAAGGTATTTGCAAAATGTCCAGAGACATTCCAGACAGAGTGCGAGACAGTCATAAATCATAAATCTTTACCAATTTTATGAAATGAAAGACTTTCTGAATAGAGCATTCACTTTTAAACCTGTAATTGTTTCCATGGAATAAGTAAGTCTTGATTAGGTGCTCATTACTCTACACAGTGACAGCTGCATTGAATTTGTTCATTGAGATTTATTCTGTGTAATATTAATTAAATTACCTTAAATAAAGTCAGCAGAGCAGTTTCAGTGGCCTAAAGATTTTAAACTGTTCAGGATGTGTAGATGCAGTAGCAAAGTGTGGAGTGTTGGGGTACATTGTCCTGCTGAGGGTGGCAACTGGCATCAAGGCTGTTGGAAAACCATTCCAGGAAGCTGATTGAGAGAAGGCCAAGAGTGTGCAAAGCAGTAATCCAAGCAAAACAGAGCAACTTTGAAGAACCTGAAATATAAAACCTATTCTGGTTTAACTTTTTCTGCTTCCTACATAATTCAAAAAAGGTTGTTTGCAAATTGTGCACCAAAGAATTTTCTGATCACCTCAATGCTAAACACGTTGCTGTTAGCATCAGAGCTAACGTTAGCTACGACAGTCCTGCTAACGGCTAACAGTGTAGCCATCCCATAATAGACCACTTTAGAAGACAGTGAAAGTGCGTTAGTTTACAAAAAGTCATAAAATGTTGAATATAATCACTATAATTGCATTCTGAGTTTGCAGTAATCTGTGAAGGTAGCAGACAGATGAAAAATGCAGATAAATAGAAATGATGCAAACATTATTGTGGTTTAAGTTTTTACTCTGCCAAAGAGGCGGAGCCTCGGCAGAGTAATAACTTAAACCACAAAAATGTCTCTTTTGATAATTATAAACTTTTAGTATATGAAAAAATATTTTTGTTTATAAATAAAAATTTAGATTAAAAAAGAACCATCAAAATGACATCATTTATCAGACCCAGAAACTATGAAAACAGAATGAATCTGTGGATTTTCAACTTTCTGAAGCTCCTTGAACTACTTATGCTTTTGTTATGTGCCATACAGTGGAAAAAAATAACTAAATACAGGCTTTAAATCATCAAAATCACTGTTTTCTCTATATGTCCCATTTTAAAATTGTATTGATTTTATACATTTTAAATTCTAAACACGTATGTCTATTCATTGATTCAACTGCCAATCAAAATTTATTTGAATTGAAAATAATTACTTATTGTGTCAAATATTGCTATTTGACAAAATGTGATTAATTGCGATGAATTAATTACAAAGCCTCTAATTAATTAAATTCTTTTAATCGCATCCCACCACTAGTATATATGTATACATTATATACAGCAAAACGAATCCATTTGACATGGTTTTGAAACAGTTACTTGTATATGTAAGGTCTTACAATTCCCACTGTGTCAGGACAGAAACCATGTCATGAGGTCTAAGCAGGCCCGTGTAGACCTCTGTGATAAAACTGTGGTGAGGCGTGGATCACAGTAAAGGTATCAAACCATTTTGAAAGCTTCCAGTGTTCCCAGAAGCACAGAGGCTCCTCTGTTCTGAGTCCTGAACTCTTTAAACAGCTACATTATTTATAAACTGTAGTTGCTTTCATTTTTGTATTTTACACTTTACCATATATTTGGAAAATTAAACTTGTGCTCTTTTGTTTCTTGGCATCTGCACCATTTTTGAACTGCAAAATTCAAAATTACTTAAAAGACATCAAGGCATCAAACTGTCACATCTCCGGACTTGGACCTGCATATGTTAACTGACCAGAACATATATTTATCTTTTAGTAGACTAACTGATGGATTCACAAAACGTTGCAGCTCCAGTTAGTTCACTGCAAAGTTAAGGCAAAGGCAGTGATGATGGGCTGTCGTAAAGCAGAAGTTAACTTTTATTACCACTCTTTGACCGGTGGTTGCATCAGTATGTGCCAGATTTTTCTTTTTTTTTGTGGGAATGGTAGCTTAAACTCTCATGCATTACAGATGGTGTATAATGAGCTACAGTATAGGCAAGTCTTGCTTTGATATATAGAGATAAGTTTAAAGATCAATAGAGTAGCCCTTTAAGTCCTCAGTCATCAGTCCCTGTAGACGGGATTTCCCTTCAGTGAAAATACAAATGCTGTAAAATGTGTATTGAGTATAGACTGTGGTTCTAGTGTGAATCTATGGCAACTGGATTAACATTGATGGGTTCTTTGTACTGAATGATTAAGGCTTTTTGTACATTAAAGAGAATCTTGCCTGGAGTGCATCTTTAACTTTTTGCCTGATCCGCTGAATCCTTTGCTTTAATGGACAGCAGGGGAGGCAGCGTTCTTCGCCTGAACAGCCGACAGTCTTCCATCTGTTTATCTGAAGCTGTGATAGATGGGCTGTGGAAATTTCCTCCCCCTTGCGTAGCCGCAATCAGTCTCCCCATCACTACTGATAACACAGCTTGCCAAAAACACAAGCTCACAATGGCAGCAGGTCCTCACAACAAACTGGGTTAATGATGCAGGAGGACTGCCTGTCACCCCTGGACTCACAGAGGTCCAGCCTCGTGTTTGTCTGTCCATCACATGAATTTGGCTCCCTGCCCTGTTAGTCTACAGGCTGACAGAGGAGGAAAGGAACTCAGTTAAACCTTCACTGGGACAGACACACATCTGCATTTTAGCTAACATGCCTTCTGATTGTTATTTATGTTTTTACTCCACCAAGGAACACCACAATGGTTTGTCTGTCTGCCTGTTTATCCGTCCGTTCACAACATTACTCAGTGACGGAATAACGTATTTGGATGAAATTTTCAAAGAAGGTCAGAAATGACACAATGACTGTTTAGATTTTGGCAGTGATGCAGCTTATAGTCTGGATCCACAGATTTGTTAAAGATTTCTGTATCATTTCGAGATAGCGGCACGGCGTCACTGTAACCATGACAACAAGTGAACACTATGTCAGCTGCCTGCTGATGATCACATGATTGTGATCCTACTACAAATCCACTGCTGAGGACTTATTGAGACTTATCCATCATTTATGATTCAAGGAACAACTGATTAAATTGTGAGGGTGTTTCTGAGTTCCATCAATTCCCGCCACCCGCTACATATTTAGGTCACGTGATTCGGTATCCGTACATAATGTACACATGCAGAACACACACCTGTACTCAGAGCAAGGTCATTTTGTTTGTGGATACATCTATATTAAATGGACACATTCTATGTTGCTGTGATTTCTGATCATCAATAACTAATAAACAAATGCTGCATTTCTGACAAATGGGGGAATGAGCAGCCTTGGAGGAGTGTTTTTCTAGTTTCCAATGGTTTACACACTTTCAGAATGATTTTCATACCAGAGCTGTATATAAAAACATTTATGTTATTATCATGTTTTTATAAATGCGAGCCACAAAAGTCAGGCCAATCCGTATGAGTATAAATGAAGACCTCAGAGGACAAATACCTGTGATAGAGAGCTTGTCTTTGTCAAATCCAAACACCAACAACACAGTCCATTAATGCTAAGCACATTAAAGCTATTAAAGCACAAATACTGACTGACAGAGCCAGTTGTTACTGAAACTAAATGGACAATATTGTAATTTTTTTCTGCACTACATTGCACTGTAAATAAGACAATACAATACAATAACTTTATTAATCCCCAAAGGAAAATTCAATTGTCTGGGGTCTCATCTGTTTACTTTAGAATCCGTCTATCACCGATGTTTCGTTGTTCACTGAGGCAGATATGAAGTGGATGATTCATGTTTGTCAGAATGGCTTCCATCTTGCTCGGTGCATGTCTCAGAAGAAGACCCATTGACAGATAGAGCTGAAACTGAGGAAAATCAGAACATCTGATAGCACATATGGAAAATGTTCCCAAAGCAACAGACAAACAATATGAGGAAATGAATGAAATACAAGCAGATACAGAATCCCTTCTAATCAAATAAATGAGTATTTGTGTGTTTTTGATGTGTTAAATAACCTTAGTTTACTCGTATCTTGTCAGTTAGAATGTATGTAATGCTGCCTTGCATGAACCCTCATGACTACTATGAATATTATTGTGAATTCAGGTTGCTATTCTTTATTTTTTTAAAAGATTAGTTCAGTAATTCCCATATCAAATTACTGTACAATGCATCATTTAGAAAAAAGCTGAATATGCTGTTTATTCCTTTAATGTTGCCATTTTTACAGTCACTTATTTTAGCACCATACAAAAAACTGTTAGTAAAGATGTGTTTAAACTGAATCTTTATTTTACATCCATCATTTCATTTAATTTAATACTGTTTTTATTATTTATTGATATATCATTGGTCTTTGCATTTATATTGTAAATGATTTATCATTCCTCTTAGTATTATTTTTTCTGTCTGGCACACATCAATTCTCAATTTTAATTTAATTTTAATTTCATTTAGTTGCTCTCCTTTTTTGTTCTGAATCAGTTTCTCTCTCATTACATTGTCACCATCTTTTACTTTTAAATTATCAAATGCATCATCACCTAAATTTTATTTCATACATATGTTTTTCAGTTATGATATTATAGAAGTAAAGTCATAATAACAGTAATCTTGACCCGGAACCCCGGGTTATTCTGTGGAAGGCTTTTGTTGGATCTCTGCATGTCAACATTAAGCTGTTCTGAGTGATCAGCTTCATGTTATGGTGAAACAGTTAAATCCGGATGATAGAGGTCTCCTCATGGATGATAATGCCTCCATCATCAGGGGTTTACTGAACAGTTCCATGAAAATGATGTGAATCCTGTGATCTGGTCTTTACAGTCTCCAGGTTCCAACCCAACTGGACACCCAAAGGAAAGTTTGGACTGACACGTTTTCAGCTCACTCCACCACCATCTTCAAAACAATGAATTGGAATAATGGTCATCCATCCCTCCAGCAGCGTTCTAGATCTGTTCTGGTGACACATGGTGGCCCAACATCTTACTAAGACACAGGACCTCTGAGGGTGTCCAGTGGTGGAACCACCACGATGTTGGCTTTGAATTCTTTGGGTCCTGTGGGTTGTGGGATTGCAGATCAGGCTTGGATCCTCAATCGGATTGAGATCTGGGGAGTTTGAAGGCTCAGTTAATACCTAGCTGGTCTTGAGCAGGTTTTGTCATGTGACAGGATTAATTGTACTGTTGGTGGAGGCTGCTGTCATGGAGTGCTGCTGCCACTGAGGGTCTGCAACAATGTCTTTATCCCGTATGTATCACCACAATGCCAGTCCTACCCTCTTTTGTACCATTCGCACAGGATTAGTATTACCTGGGGATCTCTGGTAATTTGTGAATTACCCCCCCCCCACATCTGTGTTTCTTGCAGTGCATTCACACGTATGTAATTTTCCTCAAATTTATTGACATTACAGCCCAGATATGATGTCAAATCTGTGCACGTCTGATGGGTCGTAGAATACGGTCTCAATATCCTCTGAAATTTCCCTCTTCCTGTTGATCTGATTTTGCTGTTTCTGCAAATGGTCCATAGGCCTGCTCCTATAATGCTGTCAATAACTTCCACCACAGCCTCCATAACTAAACCAGGAAAGAGGTAGAAAACTAAAATACCCCCCAATTACTGAGATGCAGATCTGCACGGGACTAGTATTATCACAGGACGTCAGTGTTTGACGAATTATGGTAGGCAATTTGTGGTGGAATTTTTACTTCACAAATTACAGACATGGCACATTATCATGGGATTAAGATTACAGACATCCTCCACAGTGATTACAAATCACCAGAGGTCCCGAGGTAATACTAATCCCTTTTATTAGCCTATAATTAGGCTTTTGTCACTTCTCCTCCTGTTCTATCAAATATTGTTTGTCTGGGTTCACCAACTTAAAAACGACAAAGCTTCCCAAAAAGTGTAAATATTATTTACTTTGTCTACTTATTTGAACTGTCAGTCCTCCTTTACACCTCAATCCTTCCTTCTTTAGAAGAGCCCAACCAGACCGCAGTTCTTCGCCTCTGTGGGCTCCAAAATACATTTGATTAGATTTTTTCCGCTACATGTTGCTCCATATTATTTCATTAAACACACACAGAGCTGAGGGCCTTGGGTTTACAGCACGAAACTGACAAAAATATAGTGGGCTTGCTGAAATCCACCACAGTAAGGCAGGTAATTAGTGTTAACTATCAAATTGTGTCATGATTTTCATGTTGCTATTAATTACCTCATCACTTGCACAGGCTGGGAGAAACATAATTCCTGAATGTGTCCCTCTAACTTTGCTGAAGAGATTATTTATCGTCATGGGTTGTAATTATACCTGGGGCTCTGCGCATTCAAATGGATTTGCTGCGGAGCTGATAGCATAAATGTTTGATGAGATGTTTTCATTGATGTGTGACTGGCTTTGCATTATAGCCAGAGAGAGGCTTACAGGTTCCCCTCATCACTGATAGTGTTTGCCTCAATCACCGCTGATAAGATCACAGACTGGGGAAGAGGGCTTTTCACAATATACTGATTCCACACAAATATCTCATTTGTCAAAGGTCAGCTGTGTGAAACAAGTTGTGAGCGATTACCGTCTGCAACCCAGCATTCAATCAAACTGGCCTCCTGGGTCATTGATATGCAGCTCTAAGAACAAACTGGTGTGTCCTTGTGTGTCCTAAGAATTGTCTCAAACAAAGCCAATTTTATTTAGAAAGAACAAATTAAAAATTTGCCATTTGTGCAGCACAAAACTGTTTATCCTGACACGCTGGATTTTGACAAAGAAAAAATCCACTAGATGGACAGATTTTAGGAGGAGCAATAGAGCACCGATCCCTCTTCCAGGGTGGACAGACATGCATATAAACTTAAACACAAAAACAGTCAAACAGCCACTTGGAATGTCTGCAATGTGACAATTTCAACAGGAGTTTGATGTAGAAATTAAAAGTAAAAGCTCACAGTGAGTTCACTCCGGTAACTCACACTGGGCACACATTGTGTTCTTTTTATTAAGTTGAGATAATCATGACAGATTTCTTTTTTGGCAATATATCAAATTTATATGGAAAATAACAAATTGTATCTGTGTCTGAGAAATCACTTTCAACTGAGTTCCCAATTACAAAAACACCTCTCCAGGAAGTTCAATTCACTTCAATTCAATTTTATTTATATAGCGCCAATTACAGTCAAATTGTCTCAAGACGCTTTACAGAACCCATATGCCTGAACCCCCAGAGCAGCCCTAAGGCAACAGTGGCAGGAAAACACCCTTTTAACAGGGAAAAAACCTTGAGCAGAACCCGGCTCTAATGTGGGGGGACCCATCTGCGGCTGGCCAGGTGGGTTGAGAGGGACAGAAGAGGTAGAGAGGTAGAGATAGAGGGATAGAGGTAGAGGGGAAGAGGTAGAGGGACAGAGGTAGAGAGATAGAGGTGGAGGGATGGGAGAAGAGGAGGGTGGGAAACAAGGAACATATAACACACAGTTGGATACATATATGATAAGCTAGATGATACATACACAGTCCAAGCTAGCATTGAAATTGATTTATAGTGTACTGTTATGATGTACGGCTCTGGCATAAATATATTACATATATAACCGGAAGTAAAATTCAAGCAGTAAGTAGATGAGCATATCAAGTATAGTAAGGGCAATGCAGAGTCAACTGGTGGAAATGGGCAGCTGGAAGCAGTGGGCTGGAGGAAGGTCAGCAGCAGCATCCCACAGGTGGAGAGTGTGTTAATTCCTGATCACATGACCTGCTACACATGATGTCATTTCCTCCTGAAGAAAAGACTGGCAAGTCAATTATGCTACAAAAAGTCCCGCAATTATATATTGACCCGACAAAGAGTCCAACATCTTGGCCGAACCCCCAAATTCTCCAGATCCCAGTCTGAATTAAGCATCAGATGAGCTGGAGGGCCCACCCTGCAAACCCTTGGACCTAGGACACCACCAAACACTCCCAGATGTCCCGTATCCACCCTCTGACTGGTCATACCTTTTTTTCCAGACTTACACTATACAGGTTAAGATGGCTTTATTGTTGTGGCTGTTTGGTCTATTTTCCTGTACGTTCCTATTTAAAATGAGTCAAACCTGATTCTGGTTTTACAGCATCCAGCTGCATGGTGATGCAAAGAACTTTTAATCCACCTCAGCAGGAAAGCTGCTGTGAGTCAGTGATCTTATTGGATGGAGTGACAGGTGTGGAGCTGCTCAATGAAATATGGTTTAGCTAATCCAGCACTCTGTCCAATTATGTAGAGCTAAGGTGGAATAGTTTAAATCAAAGCTGAATGTCAGTTTGTCTGGGAGTATGTGAAACATTCTTTATTGAAGTAGCTGCTCTGTGTACAAAATTAAAGCTGTGCCAGCCAAAATATTTATAGTTTCAATAAGTCAAGTGTAAAAATAGCTAAGTGTTTCCAGTGGAAAATAGTGCAGACTGGAGATTAAAAGTCAAATGTCTCCAACTGATATGCCTAATACTGAACAGACCCACTGTGTTCACCAGATTTCTTTATATATGATGGTTTAATGTCAGGGCCTGCAGACTCACTGGTGCAGTTTGGTTGATAGTTACACAACCTTAACTTTGTTTTTATTGTCTCCACACTATTTCCCATTCTTGTTGTAATACTAGACACACAAAACGCAAGTAATGTAAAACACACTGATTTAGATAGGTAGATAGATAGATAGACAACAAATGGAAACCAGTATATGTTAGTGTGATTTGCACTTTGTGACCTGAAATACAGAAAACAAACAAAATACTGAACATGTAAATAGTTTTTTACAGTGTCCCAATGCAGATCCATGCCTGCAATGACAGCATCCAGACCCTGACATGAACTACTTCTCTGATGCTCAAACACGATTAAAAATACATCATTGAGCCACACTCTTGCACCAGCTGACATGTTCCTTCTTACCATTAACACAGACACACACTAATTTATTTAAAATCACTCCCACACAAAGTTTTCTGCAGCCACAAATAGTAGCTGGAGCACCAAATGTTAATTAATTCCATTGCTGTAAACTGTTGCCAACAAATTTCCTTCATTTAGGGTTGATGGTTCCTAAGAACAGCAGTGACCAGCTCTCTCAGAGAATCACTTAATCATTTAGTTTAAAGTGTGCTTGGCGCTGTTGTGATTGATTGAAAAATGTGACCTGGCATTTTGGGCTTACTTCTTCCAGTGACACATTTAGATTCTCCTCCCTCCAGGAGCCACTGTAAATGGCTGCAAACCCACATGTCAAAACATCTTGTGGAAGTATACACTACAGGTTTTCCACATTCTAAGGCTACACATATGATGACTTTAACCAACCACCAGACAACTCCCACGTGCCCCGGTGGCTGTAGCTCTGTAGCCTCTGTAGCTGACCCTGACCTCTGACCTGCTTATGGAGCAAAACAAGGGAAATAAACATAGTATTTCCCCACAGGGACACTTGAAGTACAGCATTCCATTAAAAGTTCATTGGCTTTTATCTTGTATTACACAGAGACTCAGCTCACGTGCGTAGTTCTTTCATAAATGACATTCTGACTGCATCAAAGGTGAAAGAGACACTACAGGCTTGTCTCATAGACCCCTCTCACCGCTTAGACACCAAAGCTGCACCATAACCCTAACCCCCTAACGCTAACCCCCTAACCCTAACCCTTAACCCACTAACCCTAATCCTTAATCCCTAACCCTAACTCCTAACCCCTAACCCTAACCAAAACCCCCTAACCCCTAACCCCCTAACCCCTAACCCCTAACCCCCTAACCCTAACCATAAACCCCTAACCCACTAACCCTAACCCCCTAACCCACAAACCTTAACCCTAACGCCCTAATCCTAATCCTTAATACCTAACCCCTTAACCCCAACCCTAACATAACCCCCTAACCCTAACCCCCAACCCCCTAACCCCCTAACCCTAACCATAAACCCCTAACCCACTAACCCTAACCCTTAACCCCTAACTCCCTAACCTACAAATCTTAACCCTAGCTCTCTAATCCTTATCCCTAATACCTAACTCCTATGACCCCTAACCCTAACCATAACTCTCTAACCCTAACCATAAACCCCTAACCCACTAACCCTAACCCTTAACCCCTAACCCCCTAACCCACAAACCTCAATCCTAACACCCTAATCCTAACCCTTAATACCTAACCCTAACTCCTTAACACCGAACCATAACCCCCTAACCCTAACCATAAACCCTTAACCCACTAACCCTAACCCCCAACCCACAAACCTTAACCCTAACGCCCTAAACCTAACCCTTAATACCTAACCCTAATCCCTTAACCCCTAACCTTAACCATAATTCCCTAACCCTAACCATAAACCCCTAACCCACTAACCCTTAACCATAACCCACAAACCTTAACCCTAACGCCCTAATCCTAATCCTTAATACCTAACCCTAATCCCTTAACCCCTAACCATAACCCCCTAACCTAACCCCCTAACCCCCTAACCATAAACCCCTAACCCACTAACCCACAAACCTTAACCCTAACGCCCTAATCCTAACCCTTAATACCTAACCCTAACCCCTTAACCCCAACCCTAACATAACCCCCTAACCCTAACCCCCAACCCCCTAACCCCCTAACCCTAACCATAAACCCCTAACCCACTAACCCTAACCCTTAACCCCTAACTCCCTAACCTACAAACCTTAACCCTAACTCTCTAATCCTTATCCCTAATACCTAACTCCTATGACCCCAACCATAACTCCCTAACCCTAACCATAAACCCCTAACCCACTAACCCTAACCCTTAACCCCTAACCCCCTAACCCACAAACCTTAATCCTAACACCCTAATCCTAACCCTTAATACCTAACCCTAACTCCTTAACACCTAACCATAACCCCCTAACCCTAACCATAAACCCTTAACCCACTAACCCTAACCCCCTAACCCACAAACCTTAACCCTAATGCCCTAAACCTAACCCTTAATACCTAACCCTAACCCCTTAACCCCTAACCTTAACCATAACCCCCTAACCCTAACCATAAACCCCTAACCCACTAACCCTTAACCATAACCCACAAACCTTAACCCTAACACCCTAATCCTAACCCTTAATACCTAATCCTAATCCCTTAACCCCTAACCATAACCCCTAACCCCCTAACCCTAACCCCCTAACCCTAACTCCCTAACCCTAACCATAAACCCCTAACCCACTAACCCTAACCCCTAACCCACAAACCTTAACCCTAACGCCCTAATCCTCACCCTTAATACCTAACCCTAACCCCTTAACCCCTAACCCTAACCCTAACCATAAACCCCTAACCTAACCCTAACCCTTAACCCTCTAACCCACAAACCTTAACCCTAACACCCTAATCCTAACCCTTAATACCTAACCCTAACCCCTTAACTCCTAAACATAATCCCCTAACCCTAACCCCTAACCCTAACCTTAACCCCTAACCCCAACACCTAACCCACTAACCCTTAACCCTAACCCACTAACCCTAACCCCCTAACCCACAAACCTTAACCCTAACGCCCTAATCCTAACCCTTAATACCTAACCCTAACCCCTTAACCCCAACCCTAACATAACCCCCTAACCCTAACCCCCAACCCCCTAACCCCCTAACCCTAACCATAAACCCCTAACCCACTAACCCTTAACCATAACCCACAAACCTTAACCCTAACGCCCTAATCCTCACCCTTAATACCTAACCCTAATCCCTTAATCCCTAACCATAACCCCCTAACCTAACCCCTAACCCCCTAACCATAAACCCCTAACCCACTAACCCTAACCCCTAACCCACAAACCTTAACCCTAACGCCCTAATCCTCACCCTTAATACCTAACCCTAACCCCTTAACCCCTAACCCCCTAACCCTAACCCCTAACCCTAACCATAAACCCTAACCTAACTCTAACCCTTAACCCTTTAACCCACAAACCTTAACCCTAACACCCTAATCCTAACCCTTAATACCTAACCCTAACCCCTTAACTCCTAAACATAACCCCCTAACCCTAACCCTTAACCCTAATCATAACCCCCTAACCCTAACCCCCAATACCCTAACCCCCTAACCCTAACCATAAACCCCTAACCCACTAACCGTAACCCTTAACCCTAACCCCCTAACCCACAGACCTTAACCCTAACACCCTAATCCTAACCCTTAATACCTAATCCTAACCCCTTAACCCCTAACCCTAAACCCCTAACCCTAACCCCAACACCCTAACCATAACCCCCTAACCCCTAACCCAATAACCCTTAACCCTAACCCCTAACCCCCTAACCCCCAACACCCTAACCATAACCCCTAACCCCAACACCTAACCCACTAACCCTTAACCCTAACCCACTAACCCTAACCCTTAATCCCTAATCCTAACCCCAACCCACTAACCCTTAACCCTAGCCCACTAAACCAAACCCTAATCCTTAATCCCTAACCCTAACTCCCAAACCCTTAACCCCTAAACCTAAACATAACCCCCTAACCCCTAATCCTAACTCCCTAAACCCTAACCGTAACAGTAACCCCCTAACCCTAATCCCCTAACCCTAACCCCCTAACCCCCTAACCCTAACCCTTAACCCCTAACCCCCTAACCCACAAACCTTAATCCTAACACCCTAATCCTAACCTTTAATACCTAACCCTAACCCCTTAACCCCTAACCATAACCCCCTAACCCCCTAACCCTAACCATAAACCCTTAACCCCCTAACCCTAACCCCCTAACACCCAACACCCTAACCATAACCCCTAACTCCTAACCCCCTAACCATAACCCCCTAACCCTAACCCCTAACCCACTAACCCTTAACCCTAACCCACTAACCCTAACCCTTAATCCTAACCCTAACCCCAACCCACTAACCCTTAACCCTAGCCCACTAAACCGAACCCTAATCCTTAATCCCTAACCCTAACTCCCTAACCCTCAATCCCTAACCCTAAACATAACCCCCTAACCCCTAATCCTAACCCCCTAAACCCTAACCCTAACAGTAACCCCCTAACCCTAACCCCCTAACCCCACCCCCCTAACCCCCTAACCCTAACCCCCCTAACCCCTAACCCCAACCCCAATCCCCTAACCCCTAATCCCCTAACCCCCTAACCCTAACCCTCACCCCAGTGTACATTAGAGACATGACTGTTGTAGATGCTGCACACCGTACAGTGGTTACTAGAGGCTTCAGGGTCTTATTGGTATGCTAGTCATGCTCTACAACCAGATATTATAACCATGAATCCTTGGCAAGCAAGATAAGAAGAGATGAGACAGTTTGGTAGAAAGCATTATTATTGTGGCAGCCACATTAATGAACATTACTGAATGCAAAGGCAATTAATTACTGCTTGCATCATCACCCTGTAAAAAGTGTTCAATTATTTTTTTGATGCACTCTGTTGCACTCAGCGAGCCTTGTGGAGTGTGCTCAGGCTGACAAAATGGATGCTGGCAGGGAACCAGCTAAACTGTGGTTTCACTGCCTAATGGCTATTGTACTGGCAGGGCAGATGGTATTTCTTGACAGTGGAGATGCACTGAGTTCTGCTGCAGCAGAGGTGACACTGCTTCATTACTTTTTTTTACCCTGATGATCCATGTTTGCAGCAGCTGAACATCGAGACACCAGAACATATTGCTCTGTAGATGTTGATGTTCCGTCTCAAACTGGTTAAAAGCTGAAATCTCCCCCAAATAAGGAAGCAAACCTGAATCTAGAAACAATGGGGTCAGATTATCCTCTACACCCTGCAGTATGCAGGAATTAAAGTGTGAGAAAGACTATTTATGGGTCAGGTAGTTACCTGGTCAGTTAAATTGTCTGTACATTTTACTTTGCACCATTACGGTCTGTGAGGTTGAAGTCCGTCACATACTGACAGGAAAAAGGTTCTGTTGGGAATGTGCTGAACCCTTATTTTCATATAACAAACTGTATGTTTAGTCCAGTATATTGAGTCAGAAGTACCACTGGAATCAGCCTATCAAATAGGCCTAAAGTGTCCCAAAACAACTGTTTTCATCCAAGTGACACTGCCCTCTACTGCCTGTAACAGTAATTCAGATGGGAACCATGATGACCTTTATTTGAAGGCCTGTCAAGATCAGAACTGTGGAGATACCACTAAATTGCCCATTGTTTGTCAATTGTTTTTAACAAAATTACTGTGATTTGATGTAAAACTTCTTGCTTCAAATGCACCCATAATGTAACTTAAAATCTGATTGAAATTTTGTGTAACTGTTAACAGCTACAATCCTTCCTCATCTGTCTTCACAAGTAGTAGATGGGAAACGAAGCTACTGTCTAGAGGAGATATCAGCTAAATTAACTGCAATAAACTTTAGTTCATCTGTAAAACAGCATCCAAGAGAAAAACAGTGTATATTCTGTAACATACTGCTTACTAAGATGGCTGGTGCCATGTCAAACATTTTCATCACTTTTCCTGCCAGTGGTTTTAATATTGTGGCTGAATAGTGTATATATTGCAAGTCCAATGCACTAGTTTGGTGTGAGAATGCAATAGGTTGTACAGGAATAACATTCTGACCACCTGCCTAATATTGTGTTTGTCCCTTTTATGTGGTCAAAAATGCTCTGAACCATTGCGTCTGGACCAGAGGACCTCTCAGGGTGTCCTACGGGGCCTGGACCAAAGAACCTCTCAGGGTGTCCTACGGGGCCTGGACCAGAGGACCTCTCAGGGTGTCTTACGGGGCCTGGACCAGAGGACCTCTCAGGGTGTCCTACGGGGTCTGGACCAGAGGACCTCTCAGGGTGTCCTGTGGTCTCTGGCACCAGGATGTTAGCAGTGGATCCTTTGGGTGCTCTGGGTTGTGCAGTGGGGCTTCTGGGAATCAAACTTGTCCCACTGCATCCTGTTGATGCTTGATCAGAATGGGGTCTGGGAAGTTTGGAGGTCAAATCAATGTCTTACGTGATTTCCATGTTCCTCAAGATTCTCCTGATTGATGTTTTTGCGACATCAAACTATCAGGTGAGGTGCATTTTCCTGTAGGAGTACACCAGTGTGCTTGTTCTGGGACAATGATTATTTTGGTGTCTAAATCTCATCAACACGGACGCCAAAGTCCAAAGTTTTCCAGCAGAACACCACATAGAACCAATATGATCAGTGATTTTAACTTCACCTGTCAGTGGTTTTAATGTTGTGGCTGATTGGTGTATATATCATATTATGTTATGAATTTGCCATGCAGTGAGAGCTTTGCGCTGGTCTCACCCCTCAAAGTCCTGACCTTGTCATGGTCTCTGTACACTTGGTCTCACCCACATCACAAGCTCTTCCATCAGCTCTGTTAGCTCTATTAAACAACCACAGAGAAGTTCATTCCTTTTACTAAACACATGACCTCTGCATAGCTCAGGGCTTCAATACCAGGGAAAGCACTCTGCTTCATCTTCATGCCCAAACTGAGCATGTTGTCCTGTTGGAAGAACTCATCACACACAGGCTTGAGTCAGTCTCCATTGGAAAGAAGTTGTCATAGCCCTTGAGCTTAGTAGGCACCTTCTGGTGAAAAGCATCAGAGATGTTATGGGCAGGATCTGTGGAGATGATTAGGACGCTCTTCAAGACAGCAACTGGTTGGACAGCTGATCTGCAGCTATTAGTCATTCGTAGGGATGGGTTAAACTATTTTCTGCTTTTTCTAAGAGGTGAAGAGGTTCTCAGGCAGCCTCCATAAAGTTGAATCCAAAGTTGAGGCTCTCAAATAATTTATTCAATTTTGATTCAGCTATTATACAGATTATTTATTAAAATGTGTGGCTGATGAATTCACAATGGCTGGTTTACTTGATTGCTGAATGGGTGGGTAGAACAAATTGGGAAATTATTTAATGAATTAACTTTTTTTCTTGTTTTGTTTTTTCTTTTGTTTTAGTTATCTGCATTATTTTTTTCTCTAATAATGATGCCCTGTGTGGCCTCTCAGCCTCTGTCACTTATGTTCCTATTGTGCTTGCATGAAACATATTCCTATATCCTGTTGCCTTTCTTAAATGACCACGTACTAGTGAAATTATACTACTGTTCAAAAGTCTGGGGTCACCCAGACAATGTAATGTTTTCCATGAAAACTCCCACTTTTATCCATGTTCTAACATAATTGCACAAGGGTTTTCTAATCATCAATGAGCCTTTCAGCACTATTAGCTAACACAATGTAGCATTAGAACACAGGAGTGATGGTTGCTGGAAATGTTCCTCTGTACCCCTATGGAGATATTCCATTAAAAATCAGCCGTTTCCAGCTACAATAGTCATTTACCACATTAACAATGTCTACACTGGATTTATCATTCATTTAATGTCATCTTCACTGAAAAAAAACTGCTTTTCTTTCAAAAAATAAGGGCATTTCTAAGTGACCCCACACTTTCGAACGGTAGTCTATATAACAGGGATTCTTTTCAGTGTTTTATGGCAGAGGAGCCGCCATACCTAAAACATAACACACAACATATTCTTTTATTTTTTAATTTCATTACAGTTTCAAACAGTCCAGGTGATTTTCATCTTCTACTAAGTAATTTGGGGGAAAATGAGAAATAAATATCCTTTTGGCCCCAGAGCTCAGGTATCTGTGTGACTAGAATAATGTCTGGTTGAGAATTATTAGGCCTTTTTCAACTACACAAACATTTGATATTTAGGCATTTGAAGAAACAACTGATGCTGTTTTTAGTCTTCAGTTAGAAAAAGTGTCCAGAAAAACACCAGGACTGAACGGGTCAGATCTGATCCTGTCGTTGAAGTGAAGCCTGGTGCCTCTGATGTGGTGTGATGGTGTGTTTGCTCATAATCCAGCAGTGAATTAACAGTTTAATCAAACACACTGTATCAAAGCAAAGGGCTACAAATGCACATTCACATGTCTAGAAGAGGCTGTCTTGTTTTCACAGCAGGGTTCCCAGATTTTTATCTAAAAAGAATTTCTTAGATCTTTCTTCTAATATATTTTTATATTACATGGTTGTAAATGATTTTCCTGGAGGAGTTTCACAGCTCAGTTAATGAACTGTCACACTGTGAAGTGAAAATGCAGTGATTGGAGCTTTTTCTTCTTTGTTTTAATTAAATTTGAATTAAGTAATTTCCAAAGTAATTATTCAAAAAGCTCAACAAAGTAGGAAACAAAAAGAGACAGGGAGAGAATATAAACCAGTAACACAGCATGACATTTATTCTACCTCTCTCCTCATCAGATAAAACAGTAAATATTTTACTAACACGCCGCTGCGTTCAAATATTTTCAACCAAGTGCGAAAGTTTGAAATTTTCTGAACTTCTTTACAGCAGAATCAACTGTGAGATGCAGTACAAAGTTTAAAATAAAAGCTAGCCAGTGGACCTTGAGTCAGTTTCATTCTCTGTTCTCTGAGTGTTCCACTGGACTTCTCTGCTGCAGGAACAGCTGGAAATCAGACACCAACATGAGCTTTCTCTGCAGAGATGACTTTGGCATGGCGAAGAGCAGAATCCTTCAGTGGTGATTTGTAGGTTCATACTGAGGTGGAACTGGAGCCCAGCTGGCCTCAGCACTGACTCCAAGTTAACAAAGAAGCACTTTGCTCACTGTTCAACCGTTTCATGTGAAAGCAGTGATGCACGGATGCATTGTAAAATATTTACAGTATGCCAGACACATGAGAGAGAACAGGAAATCACAATGAAGCTAATTGCCTACACTGCTTACAAAATAAAATAAAATCAAACAACAAAATGATAATAATAATGTCTGTAAGGTGCTTTCAACATGGTTTAAAGGGTGAAATGAACACGTTAATACATCAGACATAAATGCCAAATGCTTCGTCTTTGGAACAGACTGGTGAAAATGTCCAATCAGTGAATCACTATAAAGATGTTTAACTGGGGCATCTCCAGTCATCACCTCTGGGCTAATGAGCTAAAATCTTTATTTCATTTGAACAAGTCATCGTTTATTCTGTGATATTCAGGAGATGAGGACTAATATGTCCATCAGTTTTAGAGAAAAATGGTCTGTTGATGTTTGGTATAAACCAAAATTACAAACTTATTGTCTTATAAAGGACAGATACAGTGTGGAACCTGATGTGAAGTAGAATTTAAGCAAAACACAGAGATCCCTGAGCGCTCAGTTAGATGCTAGTGCTCAGATGGTTCAGGAGCCATCAGCTTTAGAGACTGGGAGGTTTAATGCTGTTCCAGAGAAGGACAGACTCTGTTTGTTGTATGATTTAGAATGAGATTCACTGGATGTTTTACTGTCCTGTAGATGAAGATATCAGGGAGGTACTTTTCAGGAAGATGTCCTGTGTTTATTCTGATTCCTTTTGGTTGGATGACCATGAAAAACGAGAGTTATGTTTTAGAAGAGGAACCTTTTTCATGGCAGAGTTTCATTTTGATGTCTGGGATAGAAGGAACATGTTTAGTTTGAGAACTGAGCAGCAGAATAATGTGTTCTGGATGTTCTGCTGCAATGCTGGTAAACCCATGAGGGTTGGACACGAAAATAAAGAAATCATATCATATCATTGTGGTAGTTTAATGGCATATTACTAATAATACTACTAATATACTATATAGTAATAATAATCCATCCATCATTGTCTATACACCGTTTAATCCTGATTAGGGTCATGGGGGGCTGGAGTCTATCCCAGCTGACTGAGGGTGAAGGCAGGAGACACCTGGACAGGTAACAGTCTATCACAGAGCTACACATAGAGACAAACAATCACACTCACATTCACACCTACAGACAATTTAGAATCACCAATTAACCTCAGCATGTTTCTGGACTGTGGGAGGAAGCTGGAGAACCTGGAGAAAACCCACACATGGACAGAGAGAACATGGAAACTCCATGCAGAAAGATCCCAGGAAAACATGAACTGGGGATCTTCTAGCTGCAAGGCGACGGTGCTAACCACTGATCCACCGTGCAGCCACTACTAATATTAATAAAGTTAAAAAAAGTAAAAGCACACACATGAAAAAAGTGAAATGTACCACTGCCACTATAAGATTAATAAATAGATATATGGATATGTATGGAAACATTTAACGACAAGAATAAGAAAGCTATGATTTTTTTTCTTGCATTTTTGAACAGCTTAAACTTGTTCTAATCTTAACCTGTGGTATTGCTCTCATTTTTTTTAACAACAACAAAAGAAAAAATAATAATCTTGTAAATTAACATTTAAAATAATGCATCACTAACATTGGATTGAATGTACAGTGTCTGATATACACTCATTCTGTTAGCAGGTGTAACATTACTGTGTAAGGTATAGCTTTGTTTTACTGTTTCTCTTGTTTTTTTTTTTTCTCCCACACCTAAAGACTGGTTGAACTTTTAAAAATTAAATGTTCTCAGTCACCTTTTGACCTTGATGGAGGCTGTCTGAATGTGATATTTCACCCACACAGTCCTGATAAAGCAGGTTGACTAAGCTTTTAAGAGTTTCAACCCTTAATAAATAACACCAAATGATGGTTTAGGGTCAAGTTCCAGCTGGTTTTACAAGCATCTCTTTAATGCTTCATAATCTCTGATGAACATCACAGAACCGTATTTAATGGATGAGTTGGAAAAAGATTCTTGTACTATTAAACACATAAATTATTCATTTTTCTTAATCTCCATAACAATATCAGAACCAGAAAAGCACTAGAAGAGCACATCCTGGGCCAAAGCCAGTGTCTCTCTCAGCACTGTAATGAAAGAGAAGTGGATCTGTGCTGAAATGTGAAAGGACCTTCTTTTTGCCATGCTCCTCCTCTACAACAAGTTTCATGAAATTTGGACGGGTTTCTTATGTATCTGACAAACAGACAAACAGGCAGCACTATTGACAAACCTCACTTTGGCAGAGGAAATACAGGACAAGTGAAATTATAATTCATGAAGCTCTAACTCTTCTTACCTGCAAGTAAAGCAATTTTCAGGCGAAATGATAAAGGTAGTAAGAATACACAAGGCCATGAATAAGCAGTGTGCAGAGGCAGCCTTTGGTATGGCAGAATGATTCCAAAACAAACAAACAACCCCCACCCCCCACCCCCCACCCGCACCCCCCCCCAAAAAAAAAACTAAACAAACAAAAAAATAACTGATAATCTGTTGCTAATGACACACTCCTAAAAAAAAACATATTTAATATAATTAAAAATCTGAAAATTAGGGAATTTCACTTTAGAATAGAAAATAGAGGGTTGGACATGGACTTATCCAAACACATACAGAAGCAGTATTGTCCATGTGCGATTTAACAAATAGTTGAAGCAGCATTTTACAAGTTTCCACAACTTAGAAACTGTCAGCAAGGACACTGTAGGTGTGAATGTGAGTGTGCTTGTTTGTCTCTATGTGTAGCCCTGTGATAGACTGTTACCTGTCCAGGTGTCCACTGTCTTCACCCTCAGTCAGCTGGGATGGACTCCAGTCCCCCATGACCCTAATCAGGATTAAACGGTGTATATAGACGATGGTTGGGTATTTCTCTTCTAATTGTAGTTGTCCAAGCTGAATTTTTAAAAGATTTCCACTGACTAAATATGCCTTCTTTGGTTTCTGTGTTGATTGTAGTTTAGAATACATGGATGTCAGGTCGTAACACCATCAGTAGCTGTGTTTCCATAATATATTTTAAAGTTCATGTTGAAGTATCACATCAGTAGCAAATATTTTACTCCCATGACTGATAAACTGTTTCCACATCTTTGTTTGTGTGTGTCTCCAAACAGCAGTGTACAGATAATGGATGGATGGAAGCTGTTAACTTTGACGCCTCCATTTGAATGTTAGCGATCCACATCTACACCACAAGTGGGTGCTTCAGGAAGAGGTTCAAGAAACAGACTCCTTACATCAGGAGTGTCAAACTCATCTTAGTTCAGGTTCCGCATTCAGCATAATTTGATCTCCAGTGTTCCAGACCAGTAAAATCACAGCATAATAACCTATAAATAACAACAACTTTAACTTTTTACTTTGTTTTAGTGCAAAAATGTTCAGATTTTTCATTTCACATTATCTTTATACAAAACATTATGTACAACGTGAAATTTGTTAAGAAAGTAAGTTCAATTTCATCAACATTCAGCCTCAGTTTATCATTTTCACATTACAACTTCCAGATCACAGAGTGTCTACAAAGGAACACAACATTTAGTCATCTGGAACTGAACCACAGAGGATTTTACTTTATGATCAAAACGACAAAAGTCAGACAAAAAAAAAACAAAAAACAAAAGCAAGACAAAATACCACAAAAATAACAAAAATGAGACACAAAATGGCAAGAAAAGTTAGACAAATGACGTGAAACAAAAAAAAGACAAAAATATTGGACAAAAAATTATAAATCTCCAAATAAAAAACAAATGACAAAAACGAGACAAAAAATTACAGACCAAAAATAACAAAAGTGAAAAACAAAACAACAAAAAAATAGATTAACAACACAAGTGAGAGAAAAAACAAACCAACACAATCGATACACAAAACAACAAATAAAGCAAAAACAAAACAACAAAATGATGAGACAAACAACAAAAGTCAGACAAAAAAGATAACAAAACTACAAAAAACAAGACAAAATATTACAAAAATGAGACACAAAAGAACAATGAACAATCCAGTATTTTACTTCATGATCAAAACAACTTGTCATGTTCTAGAGATTATTTTAAATTTATAGTTTTACTAATTTACAATCTGCAGTTAATGTCTTCTCTGGAATTTTTCCACTTTGAGGACTGGACTGGACCCTCTGGAGGACCGCTTTTGGCCCATGAGCCGCATGTTGGACACCCCTGAATTACATGAAAAGAGATTCAAGTGTTGAATGTCTGACATTAACATTTTAAACTGTTGGGTTTTGTTTTTTCATTTGGCTACAAAGTTGCATTAATGATTGATGAGGTTTCAGTGGCGTCCACACAGGCTTTCTGTTTGCTGCTGTCCAACCAAAGGCAGTAATTGCCTCCCTAAAAGTCCTGAAACAGCCTTTTATGATTGACACTGAAACACTTGTGCAACACCATAGACAGTCAACTGGATCATATCAGTTCACCAGGGAATCTGCTCACCAGATTTCATCAATAGTTAAACTGGACGTTATCTATAAATCATAACGACATGGTGTGTATGGAGGACCAAACATGCCTTATTTATATGCCACATGTGGCATAATAATTAAATGATAATTACAAACCAGCATTTTAATGAGTATGTAATGCACAATAAAAAATGGTAATGATGAAAACATAATGAATTATTCAATAAATAAACCAAATGTGCAACAATCCTGTTTTAAAGGAGAAAAAACAAAACAATCAACCGCATTCACAAATTGAATTAAGTTCAATTACGAGCTCAAAATTCATTTACACATTTAGTAGGGTAACTCCCTCTTTAGTGTTTGTTCCATTTTCCTGCTGCGTATATGTGGCATTTCTTAATTTGCTGATAGAGAAACATATTTGCAAATAAATTATAGAATTATTACTTTCAGCACACTTGTTGTATTCCAAATGTGAGAAAACCAGTTCCATGTGCTTACTCTGGGATTTCCTATTTATATCTGTAAACCATTAGAAATTGTCTTTAATGCATCGGTGTTCATATTTTCATTAATTTGAGGAAAATGCACAGCAGTGATTTAGGATGAAGTCACTTTATGTAGTCTGCAATTTAAATCCTTAGTTTTCTAATGTATTTGTGTACATTTAGATGCCTGCGAATATTTATTTATTTATTTATTTATTTTACGACCTTGAGCTGTTTTATAATTCTGTTTTTCATTTTACCTTGTTTCGATTTCAATAACACAAAAAACTGAATAAAAATGATATTCAAGAAGGTCATGAAATCCAAATGTGATTAATTTCTTGTTTCATCAAAGGTAAATAATCTCATGAAGCCCGAACGCACTCAGTTATTTAGACTATTTCAAGGTAACTGGTCTTGGTTTGTCTCATTGAGGTGTTTAATACATTGTCTGGATCCTGCATGTCTGACATGTGCAGAGAGCAAAGTGTTCCAGCTTCTTACCTTCACTTTCTGACAATCTGTTGCTTATATGAAGCCACAGAGGCCAAAGTCTAAACTTTTTTCCGTGTTTTGGGTGAATAATGTTTTGTCATGGCTAAAGTTTAATGCTTTTATGAAGTCCATTCAGGCATTTTTGTCTTCTTTGTTTTTGTCTTTTCTCATTCTATGATGAAGCTGTTTGTATGAACTTCGATGTTTTCAGAACTGATCTCTTCTTTCAAGGTTTTCAGCTCTTTGATTGAAGCTGTTAACTCCTTAAATTATTGGCTGTTATGTGAATTTTCCACCTAACAAAACTCTCTCAGATTCTTTTAACTTCACAGCTGTGAGGACAAATGACCAACGTTTACCTTCGTGGATCAGAAAAAAGTCTCCTTGTCTTCATTGCTGTGGCTGATTTTTTACTTCCACTTAACCCTTAGGTGCTCCAGTGAGTGGACCTACATTCTAACACAAGTGGGTCAAAAGTGACTCAAAGAAGAATCAATGTGTTTTTACATCACTGTTGTCATTTTGGTTAAGAATAATCATTTCTTTTATTGTTTGTATTATATTTTTGTTCACACAAGAATGATTTCATGTTTGAAATGAACAATTTGATAAGTTAAAGAGAAGAATATTACACAGAACAGCAACAGAAGAATGTCAACATCCATTTCTTTCCTCCAGCTGCTGCTGCTCTCCATCCCTCCATCACCTCTGTATGATATTATCAGTGATAAAGAGCTTGGGGTAGTAATACAGATGTTACTATTTCTTTAAATGTGTTAAAGCCAACTTAAAAATGTAAATGTTCTGATATCGAAAACATGTTTTTTGAGGAATAGCCGGAATATGGAATGATAAAAACTTTTCAGATAGATAGAAGACATAGCAAGAAACGGGCTCACTGGGTTATTTTTCACCCACTCATGCATCTAAAGTATTAACGATGTAAATGAGGGACTGACAGAGAAGTGGCAGCCTCTGTACTGAATGTGGTAACTTTTAAAGGAAGATAGTTAAAGGTAGTAGAAAGGTGGAGTCAGAATAGCATAACTGCTGCCTGGTCCTTGTCATAGGGAGCTCCAGAGTGAAAAGGCTCATTCCTGTACTGAGGAGGAGCTGCTTGTAAACAATGCCATGTTTTTGTTTTGTTTGTTATTTTTAAAGATCTGAGGAGCTTTCTTTGTAAACCTATTTTAGGATACAGTAGAAACTCCTGAGGGCTCAGTAGGTGCACACCATCTAACTCCACGTCTTGTTGTTTGTTTGTTTGTGTTTTGTTTTTAAAGAAAGAAAGAAAAGATTCCTAAATCCTACAGTGAGTGGATTTAATAAATAATTCAGTGTGATGCATCGTTGCTTATATGAAGTTAAAAAGGCTGACATCAGAGTTTTACTGATTTTAAACTTAAATTGATATTTTCAGAATGTACTTTTTTGCACTAAAACAAATGGAACATTTTTAAGCCGTGGTTATTTATAGGTTATTACACTGTAATTTTACTGGTCTGGAACACTCAAGATCAAACTGGGCTGAATGTGGAACCTGAACTGGAATGAGTTTGACACCTCTGATTTAGATCCATGGAGCTTTAATGACAGCAGGAACCAGTGATTGTCCAGAAGAAGAAGAAGAAGCGCTAGTCTCCAAAAGGATGATCCCTGATTGGTCCCCATTTCAATTAATAGCAAATATTAGGAGTGGCTCGATTTGTGCCCATCGCAACAAAGGGCAAAGTGTTCTCACTCTGCCCGGGAGACTAATAATATTCCAGTAGGACCGCTTCCAGGTTAATGACTCAGGACATGCTGTACTTGCCCTGCACTTGCCGGGTCGCTGGTCCACCTCCGCATCCCCCTCCTCCTGTTTGCTCCCGTCTGATGCTACAATATTGTTTCATAGCCTTTTTAGACGCGCTGCTGACCGAATCAAGCCCTCGGCGCACCCGCACTAAATACGCACCTTCTTTAGGTTAGAGAATTTACGGCTTTAAGGGAGGAAGTTTTCTATTCTGCTCGCCTCTGTTTTGTTGAAAAGTATCAGTGGAGGGCCTATAAATAGATTTAAAAAGTACAGCATTAAAAAAAAAAAAAGAAAACAAGCAGCAAACTCCTCATCCTTTGCAAAAAAAAAAAAAAAAAAAAAAAAAAAAAAAAAAACCTCAGTAAGACGCATTATTTTTTTTGGCGCCGGAACGCACGGCGCATTTTTATTTATTTTTTTTTAAATCAAGCGGTCAAGGTGACAGTAAAGGGCCGGATGAGGACTAGATTTGCAGAGGTGTGGAGTGTGAGGATGCCACAGTGATCTACTAGACTGACGTCTCTCCGGTAGCGCAGAAGAAGACCGCAGCCCGGTTATTCCACAGACTTCAGTTCAGCCTAGCAGTCGACAGTCTCTCCCGCAGAGAGACAAAGAGAGGGAGGGAAAAAAAAGAACTTCAGCAACGACAAGCTGTAGTTTTCCAGCATGATCAACCTCCGGAAATCTCCGTTTAAACACGCTCGCCCAGCAACTGTTTGATTTTGCTGGTGTAGGATTTTTTTTTCCCCCTTTGGAAAGATTCGTCTTTTCCCACCTTCGGCTGATGTAAAAAAAAACAACCGCTTCATTTGGAATGATGTGGACCTCTCATGATACTGTTGGATTTGTTTTCCTAGCCGGATTTTGTGTTCAATTCGGATTCTCTTTTGAAGGTAAGAAGGACATATTTAGTACAGAAACAGTGCGTGTGAGTGTGGTCGTGTCGGGGTTTGCTGCCCTGCGTGTTGGGAGCTGCTCGGTCGGAGAAAGTGTTAAAAGTGCGCAGCCTTTCTGGAAAAAAAACGGCAAAGGAGGCTGTTTGGAGGGAATTTTTAAAGGATTGTAATAAGTACTGAAATGGTAGAAGCAATCTCACGATGGAAGATGAAGAAGGTTGTGGTTGTTTTTCACTGGTGATGACGAAAAAAATGCAACTGGTGATTGTTTGAAATCAAGTCATTTCATGTCGCGCTGAGGAGAGCTGGGCGGCTGTTTGCTCGGGTTTTTTCTCCTGCGTTTCTTTCATGCATCAAAACAGGCTGCATGGTGGAGAAATGAAACTTCTCTTAGATTTATACTCGGATGAAAAGTGAGCGAGCAGCCGTCGGTTTCAGCACCGCGGACAGCTCCTGGACGCGGCTGTCCAAGGTCCTGAAAGGGAAGCTCCACATCCAGGGCGCCCTGCTTCATGTAGCTCAGATCTCCACTTTCAAACAGCCTCTTTCTTCTCCTCAGAGCTGCACTCACATATCACTGATGAACGAAACCAATAAAGAGTGTGTTAGTTTGTCAGAAAGAATGTAAATGAGGGTTTGGTGCTAAAGTTTGCACGTACGGTTTTCCTTTTTATGCCGCCTCCGCTCTCCTTTAGGCTAAATTCCCTTTTCTTCAAAACGAATTGCTTTATCATTTCTTTTTTTCCCCCCTCTTCTACACTTGTCTTTATTCTGGTTCACTTCAGTTTTGGGGGGGGGGGGTATTTTTGAAGTGCTCCATAAATAAAACGGAGAGTGAAAAAAAATCCCATAAAAACCTGGAGCCTGCGCGTAATTAAGTGCCTGAATAATGTAGCCACGGTGCGTTATGTAAATTCCCGATGAAGACGAGCCAGTATGTGGGGATGGGGGGCGGTGGTAGAGGGGGGGCGCCATCTCCTTCAATTAGCACAAGAACGCACCTTTATCAGGCGCTCGCTTCCAACAACACAGCTGCCGGTAGTCGCCATCCGCGTGCTCTCATGACCGCAGCCACGAGCAGCCGAGTCAAAGTGATTAATTCAAGGGGGGTTTCTGTGCAGAAATCACACAAACTGCCCTCATTATTATTATTACCCACTCCTCCTCCTCCTCCCTTCTTCTACCTCTCCTCCTTCTCCCATCTGCAGGTCGCTTCACGGATCTGCCCTCCAACATGACGGTAAAAGAGGGACAAAACATAGAAATGGCATGCGCTTTCCAGAGCGGAACCGCGTCTGTGTATTTGGAGATCCAGTGGTGGTTCGTGAAAGCTCCGGAGCCCACTGACAGCGAGGAAGACGTGGACGCTCAAGAGGTACAAGAGACCCTCTTTGTTGTTTTTCCCTTCCCATGAAGAGCTGAGTTTTAAGTGCACCAATGATAAAGGCAATAAGGGCATCCAACTTGGAGCTGCGCAATTACGCACAAGTGACTTATGTCATCACGCCTGGTATAGCAGCCCTGTAGGGCAAGGTCGAACAGTTATGACAGAAGTTTTTATTGACCCAATTTCTTACAAGAAACAAGGTTTTGTTTATTGTAAGAAATGTTATGACCTTCAGAAATCTACAGCTGCTGCTATGAAGTGATATAAAACTCCATGCGCAGATGAATTCATACTGATTACAAACCACAATAAAGACTCCGTCCACCCTGATACAAGTCATTTTTAACAAGAGTACATCATTTAGACATCAAAATGTATGTATTTCCCCTAAAATTTGATCCTGCAACTTCAGTTATTAACATTTGATCTAAATATATGAGCTTAAATGCCTCCATTTCCTCTGAAACAGTTCAAATAATCCTTCCACACACTGAGCAAGGAGCAAGTCCCATCAAGGAAAAAAAAGAGCATTAATCAAAGACTGGTATGAAGGGAAAAAAAGGGGGGAAAATGAGCTCATTCTGGATATTAATTACATGATAAATGAAGTAAATGAGCCTGACTATTCATGAATGGATAAAAAAGTAGCTGAATCAATACAGCCAAAGCATATTCTTGTATATTGCCTCATTAAACAGTGCACTGGAAGCGCTTTGGCATTTTGTTATGTATTGCTGCTGCATTACTGCTGGTTATGACAGCTCCTCTTGCCCCAAATAATGATCGGCTGCCTCGTGGATGAGTGACTAAATGTGTTTACTGGATTGAAATGGATGGAAATGACTTGCTTACATATTGTGTGGCAGGTAGCTGCATGTCACCGTTTGGAAAGGCTGGTGTATTGTTATGACAGACATCAAACGGTGCTCTTTCTATTTCTGTGACAAAAGGGGAAGCGAGAGATATGTGTGTGTGACGGGGGGGAGTAGCTGGATATCCATGTGGCTTTAATTATTGTTCCATTGTTGCCCCGCTCTCATAGTGGCATCGGCCAGGCTTTGATGTGGGTTTGATCCCACGTGACTCCTGGATGTTGGGCTGAAGTGGCCTATTGATGCAGACATCGCATTGTTAGCCGTGTTTCTTATCAGGCGAGGCTGTTTGCAACGAAAGCTGCTGTGTGCATTTGTCCTACAGTGTTGCAGTTTGAATACGAACTGTGTGTGTGAGAAGCTGCTCAGGAACCAGCTGGTCTCCTGGAAATTTAGAGGAAATGAGCGCGATGTTTCAGAATGCAAATGTTTATGCAAATATAAGGAGCACGCATGAAAAGTAAGAGTTGCTGGATCTTTGAAAGGATGACATGAGAAGAGTCGAGAAAACAGACGCTGAAGTGTTGCAGAGGAAGGAAAGTAAGAGTCGGGTGGATGGGTGGGTGGATACTTTATCTTCAACTCCTAACGACCCAGGTTCAGTTCTCAGCTACGCAGATGTTCTGCTGAGAGACCGGAGCTGGAATTCTCCTTATTCACCACTTCAATTTGAAATATTGTATGTGAAACACAAAAATATAGCAAATGTCTCCCATCCAGCCGTACCTCCACATAAAAATGTATATGAATGAGGTGTTAGTTGCCTGTTGTCAAATAACAAGCTGTCCGACACATCCACTTGCATTGCTGTATACAACACACTGGATGACATGATTTGGAGCTAACAAGTATCCTTCCACAGAAGTACGCTTTAATGTGACATACATCCACGTGTTGGTGCATTATTAAATGACACTCCGTTCTTCTAAAATGTTCCCAGGCCCATTCAAGCAAGTCAGAAATGGAACCCATTTATAATATATTATCATATTAATATATACATATACCAGGACGTTCTGTCTTCATCGTGTCCAATATTTTCCATATGTAGAAGATTATCTGACAGTGGAAAGTACTCTTTATTTTAAAGCTTGGAACATGTTGTAATCTGCTAATATGACCAAACAATGGCAGTAGTTTCTGATTTTGGAATGAATTTAGTAGCATCGGGACATCTGATGAGAACTTTAGAACTGTGATCCAGAATAAATCCAAAGCTGCTGGTGTGGGGAGGCCTTGAGGGTAGTTTTTATAGGAGAATATCATAGATGAGTGAAGTTAAACATTGTATTAAATATGCACCACGAGACTGAAGGAATCAGTCCAAGTGTCCTTGAGATTTGCTCGTACTTTAACCCTTTCCACCACGGATGTCTCCGTACCAGGGCCGGGCTGCATCTGATAATAAAACACCATAAGGTTGCAGAGTGGCTCGTTTGTTCTAAGAACTGCTGTTGCATCAGGTTTTGTCGAGCTGCAGTTGAGGATTCTAAGAACAAGTTGTTGTGTTACTGTCTCAGTGGTATCAGGGTGTTATTTAGCCTCACAAATACAGGTTACAGGTGGAAGTAAAAGACCCAAGACTGTTTAGATCTTCTTTTGGTTTGGTGATGGAGACACTGGGAGGTGCTTTCAGATTACAAACTAGAAACTAGATTACAGAGTTGTGTTTGGTGTGATCACAGGTTTATGTTTAAAAATGGGAGAAGCTCATTTTACAGCATTTGTAGCTTGAGAACTGTGGCAGGTGGTAGTCTAAATGTATGTCTGAGCTAAGTGAATAACTAGAAGATATGAAATATTTATATAAAAATCATCAATACGTACAGTCCCCTGTCTCTTCCAGCACTAAAGTGTATTAAATATTAACCATTCTAAGCATGTTAAAGGCTGGAGAACCACCTTATTCCACTCTGACTAACACACATAAAAATCAGTTTGCATTTGGAAAGAAAAAAACGGAAGCGGAGTGGATTTAAAAGATGTAAAATGTCTACACATTGTATTAACACACAGAGACGGAGCCCTGTATGCAGACAGTCATGTACAATACAACGCCTTTGAAGAATGTTTTCTGAAAACTGTGTTTACAAAGGTTTTTTTGTTATTGTTGGTTCTTTTCATGATTGAACCAGAATTTTGAAGGGTGTTCTGTACATTACATCTGTCGCAGTGCTTCTTCTTATGTAACCATCTTTATCTGCACAGACACTCAACGAATAAAGAGGCCAAATGAAATATTCTAAATGGCTTGTGAATTACTGCATAAACGCTTACCCAAAAGATAGATTTTTGGTTTCTGTGAAGACACTGAGATTCCCATCATGATTAAATAATAATTAAAAAAAAAAAAAAAAAACAGTTTCTATCCACAGTCCATCAGGTGACTAAATCACTGACTCACCTGCCAAATCTACAAATAGCAATATTTTGCACATATCAGCACCTGTTTACATATGACAGGATTGCACAAGATGCTAACATTTGCACATTTATTTCAACTATTTTTTATTTTATTTTATCTTATTTTTATTATATTCTATTTTGGTTCATTTTATTTTATTTGTTATTTTAGTTGTGTGAAGTTATCTCACAAAATAAAAATCTCATCACTCAGGGTAACCACTGTGTTTCTGCTGTGTTCATGACAATAAAGTTCTTGAATCTTCAATCTTAGTATAAATGGGCACTGAGTGTAATTTCACAATTAAATAATTTATGCCAGTAATGTCCCATTTCTAATCAGCTGTCAAATATCTGCAAGCTCTAAAATCAACAATCAGCACTTGAATTGGAAGGAATACACATTATTTGTAACCTTTTTTTTTTGCTTTCTTTCACAACTTTTATTAAAATTTCACTAGAACATCAAAGGTGAAGATCATTAGGTTCGATTAACTCCTGGCTGTGGGTAATGAAATAATGTGTTTTTGGTGGAAAGAAATCAGTATTTACTGTCAGACACAAACAAGAGGAATCGTGTGTTTGATTACTGCTATTTTCAATATTTGCCAGCTGGTATCCATTCATCAGTATTTACTGCTTTAGGGAGTATTTTCAGCAGAATATTCCCAGATTTCCCTGTTTTAGCTACATATACATTTTCCATGGTAAAGATAAAAATGTGTCTAATTTATACTCTCCCCACTGAATTAGTTCTGCATTAAAGGAAAAATAATGTTCATGATGTTGCAGTATTCATGCTCATTTGTTGAAATCCTACAAGGCTGCCCTGGACACGGATTAGAGGAAGTGAAAAGAAAACAAACACGTCGATACAGAAAGCTGCTGTTTGGCTTTGGCTCCCACAACAAGTGGTAAACGATTCTCCTCTCAGATTATAAATGACACGCTGCCAGTTCATAATTATGCACAAACACAGACAGACAGAAACAAAATATTCACACCTCCACGACAAAGAGGAGTCACGCCGCTGACAGGATTTGCTACACTTGTGATGTTGTTGATTCAAGTCAAAGAGTAAAGATACACAGAGAGGAGGAGAGAGATGGTGAAACATGAGTGTGAGCTAAACATTTGCTGTTGCAGAACATGAGCAGATTGCTGTGGAACTGCAGGGTCATCAGTCTGTACGCCGCTCTGGCTGCAGCTCTCTAATGGCAAACTGAGGCTGTGCTGAATGCCATGAAGGATGATTGTGTCGTAGCTGTGTAGCTGTTTTTAGCCCTGTTGAATAACCATCCATAATGGCTGAAGTGTCGCTCTCAAAAGACACAACCCTAATCGTAACCATCCTATACCCTCACCCTGATTTTTATTATTTATTCCTAACCCTAACCTTCTCTTAACCCTATCTCCTTATTCTAACTCCTTATCCTAACCTTAACCTGCCCAACCCTACTCCTAATTTTACATTTTTTACAATCGATTAATGCCCTAAAAGGCACATTGGCTATTCAAATTCCTGAACTTCACTATCTCTGTTTAAAAATATGTTTAAAAAAGACAAAGAAGTAAAAACAAACATGTTGTGATATTAAAATTTCAAATTATATCAAAAATCTGCTAAAAAGCAATTTTTGCACTAGCTCATAATTTAATTAAAAACTATATTTATACAAAGTTACTGATTTCATCAATATTATAATTAAAAAACATTCAAATATTTGTAAAAAAGACATTCATATATATGTATTAAAATTATAAGGACTTTTTTTAATAATAAAAAAAACAAGTATATGGGGTTACCTGTAAAAAATAACTAAATTTGACAAAAAAAAAAAAAAAACGAACAAAAAAAGAGCAGCACAAACAGGCTAACATTAGTATTTGGACTCCTATTTTCATGTGCCTGCCGTGAAGAAGGCTTTTAATAGTTGAAACGTTGCTGAGGGCACACATTTTGAGTTTTTTGTGGATTTTACGTTAATTGATTGGATTTTTTTTTGAAGAATCATTTTGATTTCTTGCCATTTCTTTTCATTTAAATATATGAATAATTCAGACTTTACATCCAGACATTAAAATTATTACAGTATACAAAGCCTGCACCAGCAAGATTAAGGGACAGGCTCATTCCCCTAACCCTAACCCTAGTCTAACCCATTAACCCTAACCCTAGTCTAACCTGCTAACCCTAACCCTAGTCTAACCCATTAACCCTAACCCTAGCTCTAACCTGCTAACCCTAACCCTAACAATAGGGTGACTTTGTCTTTATTGACTAAAGAGTCTGCAGAATACAAGTTGGCATTTCACAGCCCTAGCCATATGCTTAAGTCTAACCCTGACCATATTTAGCAGTGTTGGAACACCCACTTTGATTGGAGAATGCCCACTCATGTTCTGCAGAAGCCTCCACTTGCATGTATTTGAATGGATAAAAGGACGTGAGCGTTAAATTTAAGAGCTGGCTGTTGGAGGGCTCGCAAAGCACTTCTGTCATTTAAAAACAGGTAAGTGCACCAGCGATGTCGTTCCTGTTTCATTTTTGAAAGCAGGGTACGTTTTTGAAATCAGCTGTCCAAGATGACAGTAATGAGCTGGTTGAGGGCTGGAGTCAGAGCTGTGGTGCATCATACAGAGTCCCATCTTGCCAGTTTTTGGATGTTCTAGCTGTTTTTGGCACCTCTGTCAAAGGTTCAACTACGCATTTTATGATTTACATTAAAACAAGTCACACAACTCTTCACTAGTAGCTTTATTCACCAGCAGTTTGCAGCTGGTTTACTCTCATAAGGTGTCTGTGGTTGTTTCTGTTGTTCTTCTTTAGCCTGTTGTCCATCATTTCATGTGACTTATAGATTAGTGGTCTCTCACCTTTTCCCTTTGAAATGACGCAGTGTGAACCTGATCCTGTCTTATAGAATTTTTTTATACATATCTCTGATTTGTTTGATAAAAAAAAGTAGTGCTTTGAGAACTGCTGCTAAGTCATGCTACTTCCTTGAGCTGTGTAGGGAGGCTGGTTGGATTCATGGTAAGGCACACAAAATGCAGGACTCTGACATCAGACAGGGTTGCACGTCCAAATTTCTGCAAATAGTCAGGTTCAAGCAACAGATTCTTGGGAAAAGATAATGATTTGGTGTAAAATGTGTAAAGAGTAATGAGTTCAGTTAGTATAAGCTGTACTGTTGGAGAGATGGCCTCAAAGCTGCCTTTTAGATTTAGAATATGTGGGTAGTTCATTCAAATAATGGCTCGATAAAGAATTGTTTGTGGCTGTCGGATGAAACTGTCTGATTATCTAAACAACTTGCAGCCTGAGATGACCGAGATAGTCGATATCTGTCATCATCCTGGGGAGAACAGTCTTATCTTGGCAGATCCTTTGATAATATTTGACTCTGATGTCTGTACTGTTTTATATGATAGAACTCCTGTTGGAGGATTTGGTCTCAGAGTTGAAATAAATTATTGGTAGCTGGCAATTTGTTGTCCTAAAAGCTCTTCAGCTATTCAACTCTTCAGAACCACTAGATGTCAGACTTGTTGGCCACACCTCCCTCCTCTCTTCACTTGCATTTACAACCAAAGAAGTTAGAGCCAAGAAAAAAATAATTAAAAATCTACTTCCAACCATTAGCTCATGCTCGCATTATTAAATACAATGAGTTGTTGTCAACTCAGATGACATCTTTACTCGACCAGTCTCTCATTTCTGTCCTGTCACTCCACTTGCGTCCATTCAGCTCCATGTGTCTGTTTTCCATCAAACCAGAGTGGAATCAGCTGATCATTGGCTTTTCCACAGTCTGTTTATAAATGCCAACAGTTTCAAAGGAAGGTTCTCACATGCACACACTGCCAGACCAGCTGCCAAACCATAACACAGGGTAGCTCAGATTACAACACACACAGATGGAGTGTATCTTCATCACTCCACTGTACATTTACCTAACAGATAGCTGTTTGCTGCTATATTAATGCTACATTTATGTTCAAAATCTTGCATTTTACTCCTTTAAGGTAAAGTTAACTCTTGTTATATTGAACAGTTGAATGCTGCCTTTTGTGAAATATCAAGAAAAAATTAACAATGGAAATATAGTCTGTATAAAATTTCATTTCATATTGTCTGACTCCATAGCCTGCATTCATCCCGTGTTCTGGTATTTGTTACATTTCTAGATCTGGAGCGTGTTTCCCTTCATTTTTGTTCTTCCACACTTGTGTTCTGGAGAAGAAGAAAGTTCATGTTTTTTGTCAAAACACGTAAATGTTTAGAAACCAACTTGAAATCATTCAATGACTAACTGAATAGCGGCCAAAATTTAAAAAAAAGCATCTAAGTACATTCATACGTCCAGATTATTTATATTTATTATCTATTAGTTCTGCGGTTTTTCCTGCATTAGCATATATAAAAGTCAGAGGTGTAAACAGAAGGTGGTAAGAAGTCCACCCACACTGCTGGACTCATAAGTATACCCCGTGGCTGTGCTTTTCTGCTCTGCTGCTTTGACCTCCCTCATATATGCAGAAAACCTGGAAAGAACAGAGCACAGCCTCCTGGGTAAAGGTAATACCTGGAGGGTATGTCACACATGGTGGACAGAGCCTCATTTCCATGTATTTCAATTTAAAAATACATTAGTGATGTTCCCTTTTGATTTTAAACCCTAAATCCCTCTTATTCTGAAGAGGTGGATAGAAATCTTCTCCGTGTTTGATCTCTCTTTTTTATCCAGCTAATCCGGCTGCTGTTGTTTGCCATAAGATCAATTTATTGAGTAAATCTTTACCACCCTGTCCACTGGTAATTCTATTTGGCGTAGGATTATGTTTGGATAAGAAGGGGAAAAAGGGAGAAAAGCTAAATTTTATCTGTTCTGATCCTTTCAGCCAGTCAACGGCGACTTTTCAGTTGCATTTTTATTATTCCTGCAGAGGTTGACAATGACTACGTAAACAATAAAAACAGCGTAGAATCACTTTAATCCTGTCTGTGAGTGGAGAAAAATCTTCCCATATCTGGAATATCAGAGAGACTACACCTCGGCAATAAGAATTTCGAAGCTGGATCAAGCAAAGGCACAAATAATCAGAGATGAAGCTGGAAACTCGACGCAGATGTGTGCTGTTTAAAAATTCATTCTGCATTTCATTCCTCAAAAACTGCCTGGAGTGCATGAATGGCTCGGCTGCTGCTGGATTCCAACCTGGATTTACCTGACCTGGGATATGTTAAAAGGTGCCGTGGTGTGTCAGTAACAGAGGTGAATTTTTTTTAAAAAGGTAGGAGGACATGATATGAGGCTGCCCTCGGCCTGGTGCCGCCAGAGAAAATAGGGATCAGCTGAGGCCTGCGGTAAGAATACAAACGACCGTTACATAAAACATCCACTGGCGCACTTTGACCAAGATGCACTAAAGCCCCAGCAAGCTTTACCTCTCTTAACAAGTGAGTTTATAAATCCACTAGGTGTAACAGCAAGGAAGCATAAAATCCATTGGCCACCATGCTCCCTGAGTGACCTTACTGTCTGCCTCTCCACCCCTCCATCACGGCCTGACTGCAGCTACAGCCTCCTCCTCCTACACTATGGCTGAGATAACTGAACCTCAGAGTCAATACGATGCACCATGCAGGCAGAGTCCTACTAACTGTTCTCATCAGCCGTGTCGGTCCGCTATGCAAGCACACGTCTGTAATGATCTGTAAATGGTTTCCAAACAGTTCACGGCGAACATGAGTTCTCCACAGGAGGCTGCTGTTTATGTGTGAGTGTACACGATACATGAAAGAGCCTGCTGCTTTCATTTTCAACTGCTGGACTGAGGAGTGCTCACTGACAGCCTCCACTACAGGCTCCAGCATGGAAGAAAGGCTTCTTTAGAAATCAGTTAAAGTTGTTATGCTGCACCATAGGTAAACTCTCAATAATTCTTCGAAAACTGAAAGTAAATAACGAAAGTCAGTGTCCATTAAATACAATTAACTTCAGTTTTATTTACACAAAAAAACACAAAAAAACTTGGTGTCCAGAGTAGCCTTTCTCTTTGTCATAACAAGTGCCTGATTTAGCTGCTGACTGGGTTGAGATTTGTTATTTGAAAGTGACATTGTATACCTAACTGGCACATCATGAACAGTGGACACTAAAGCTAACAGTTACATATAGAATACGTTGCTAGTACTGGTGTCTTGGACTTGTAGGGTGAAATAATCATGATTGCCTCTCACTTTCTACCGCCAATGTCTCATTTCAACTCCTACAAATCGAGTTCCAATACAACTAAACTGCATTCTTCTTTTCCTTTTGAAATAAATGCATTTTCTTACTAAAATAAGTCTGTGACATGGTAGAAAAGAGCTGCAAAGTCCACATCAGAGGGTTCGAGGAGAGGATAGAGACAGTCTCCAGGCATGAAAGAAAGGCTTCTTTGGAAATCAGTTAAAGTTGTTGTGCTGCACTGTAGGTAAATTCTCAATAATTCTTCGAAAATTAAAAATAAATAAATAAATTCAGTTTTCACTCAATACAATTTCCTTCAATTTTGTTGAGACGTTGTTAAAGACATTTGGGAGCTAATTTCTGATAAATAAACATCTTAACAAAGTCAAACCATTGCAATCATGCATGTAAGGATGGGCTTCATTTATCTCAGTAGCTTTAACTGCAGTAAAAGATCCAAACTAAATGGTTGATTTCAACCTCAAAGCCGCTGATTCACACTGATGACAAAAATCCTCCCTTATTGCACTCAGAAATCATCTCAAATTGATTTGCGGTTATGTTTTTAAATTTTTTTTTTTTTACTATTGACAAGAAGGAGAAATAAATAAATGAGAGACTGATCAGAAATCCTCCTTTTGGCCCTGAACCTCTGTTTGTGAATGACTGACAGCTGACAGAGGGAAGGTGAGTCGGTGTGAAGAGAACTGAGCAGCTGACAAGCCAAGGACATCAGCAGTCTGGAATAGAAAGGCCACCATTTTAAGATGTAAAATATGAATACATAAATATATATTACAACTAAGCAGTGAATTAGCTCTGCAGTCTGACATAGGCGTTCATTTGTTGGTCATAGAACTGAGTGTTTATTTTGTTAAAACTGGCTCTTAGTGAGTCTTGATGTCTGCATGAAAGTGTTCCTGTCAGTCAGAAGATTACTGAATCCTGGAATATAAATCTCATAATTATCTGACTCCACAGCCCTCAGCTAATACACTGAGTAGACCCCTTTCTCCTTCACATGTCCAGAACCTGGCGACACCTATGGATGTTAGATTACATTTATATCAGAGCAAACTAAAGCCTTATTTATTCAGTTGAGCATTCCTAATACAATCTATGTTAGCTTTAGTATTGGTGGTTTTATATTTTAGTATTTAAATAGATTTACACGGATATGTAGATGTGTTTGAATGCACATTTGTCCATCTGTAATTGCAGGTATAAAACCAAAGCACAGTACATACACCGTTCAAAAGTTTGTGGTCACCCAGACAATTCCATGTTTTCCATGAAAACTCCCACTTTTCTCCATGTGCTAACAGAACTGCACAAGGGTTTTCTATTCATCAATGAGCCTTTCAACACCATTAGCTAACACAATGTAGCATTAGAACACAGGAGTGATGCTGGAAATGTTCCTCTGTACCCTGTTGAAGAAATTTCACTCTTAGTCTTTCGAATTTTGCTGTAGTGTTGTGTTTATTTATATTCCGGCATACGGTGGGCTTGCTAACACAGAGCATGAGTCTGTGAAGGTAAGCTAACCCAGAACATTTTCAGAGTCCACATCTTATAGGGATATCAGAGAATGGAGGGAGGGGCTGTATGTAAATACAGGGTGAATAGTAGTTAATTTGCGTATGGTTGCTAATCAGTGAGAGAGGGTAAGACAACAAACAACAGACGGTAACTGAATCAAGAGGTCTGGCAGACAACAAGAGGTGCGACAACAAAAGGTAAGAGGAGGTCTGACAGGTGTGCTATTTTCTTCATTTACCCCTATGTAGATATTCCATTAAAAATCAACCGTTTCTAACTAGAATAGTCATTTACTGCATTAACAATGTCAAGACTGGATTTATGATTCATTTAATGTTATTTTCATTTTAAAAAAGTAACCCCAAACTTTTGAACTATAGTGTGTGTGATAATTAAACTATGGTTGTTTCTGTAATGTTTCAGGCAGCAGGATGGTGTATGTGGGAGTACTATAGCACTGAATGACTCCGGAACCAGACTTGTTCTTTAGAAATGCAGCGTAACCAAAGCAATTAAAAACACTGTATTTTTTTTAAAATGGTGAACATGGCGGAAAGCAGACACTGGAGAAAGTTCATGCCAAGGTTTTCTAGTCTTTCATGATGGAACAGGAGTTCTGTTCAGGAATATGATTGACTGTTGTGATGTCAGAGAGAATGATAGAAGGAGCTCTTTCAGAGGCATTCGACTCTATAATATCTCAGAAAAAAGTAAAAATTAAAATAAATAAAGCAAAGTTACAAAATAAATAAATATAAAAAAGGCCAGAAGGCTGCTTCTCCATATTGATAAATCAGATTCAGATGCCGGTCTGCTTTTCTCTTCTCTGAGAATCAAAGAGCTGGGATGACTCATTGGACTGTCACGCAATACAGGCATAATGTGTTTTGATATCTGAAGGTCACAGAAAAGATTTTTACTCTTTCAAGGATTTTAACTGTGCTTGCATTTTCACATTTTTGGTCTGCCTTTCATGGTATTATGGTGCTCTTCCAGCCCTGCAGTTTCTCTGATTTTGTCCTGTTCTTATGAAAAAATGGGTTTTCAGTGTAGATAAATGGTTAAAGGAGGAGTAATTATCTATAAATTCACATGCACACATTTAAAACATTAAATGGGGTTAATAAATTGGGCTAATTTTTATATTCCTGCATGCCATGTCACTCTCCCCCTTTGAATTCTCCTTGCCAACGTGCCAGGGAAAGCCCTGATGTGGAACTTTAAATGGCTCTGTTGTTCTGGGTGGCTTCAGCCATGTCAAGTCCATTCATGTGCTGTGGAGGAATGAGATGATGGAGGGAGGGATAAAAGGAACGGGCAGATGGAAAAAACATATGGGAGGTGTGATGCAATAAGGATACAGGGAGCCTCTGGGGAAATATCTGGAAGAGATTCATACGTGCATGCAAAACAAATCCTCATTTACTGTCCCGTGTGTATCTGGACAGCTCAGTATATTGGCCAGACTGGATGACATGAACGCAGCAGACTCACAAAGCAGGGACTTGATGCTTCGTCGAGGCAAGCTGTCGCTGCTTCTCCGCCGTGATGAAGGAAGAGGAGCTCAGCGACTCATTTCAGACCACTGTTTGAGGCTCACATGAATGTACACAAGTCTGTTTGCTGCCAAAATTATATAGCACAGAACCAGTGAGGTCTTCATACAGTTGTATATGACTTCAAGTGTTGCTTCCTATAATTTTTTGACTTTACAGAAATGTATTTAAACCCTACAGCAATCTGCAGCAAATGTCAGCTCCCATACATCACAGCTTCTGCTTTGAGGCATCTGCTCTTGTTGCTCGACTGTGCACTTAATTATCAATAGGTGTGCATAGTGAGATCCTGCAAGGACTTCTTGCAAAGTAATCATCTGAGAATTTGAGATAAATAACATTTCAAATAGTAGACAATATTGCAAATGTAAGTAGAGTTGTAAAAGGTCAGAACAGGTGGTCAGTAAAAGAACATTTCCTTATTGTGCATTAGTAGGAAAATACACGACCGTTCAAAAGTTTGGGGTCAAAGAAAACTTTTTTTTTCAATGAAGATAACATTAAATGAATGATAAATCCAGTGTATACATTGTTAATGCGGTAAATGACTATTGTAGCTGGAAACAGCTGATTTTTAATGGAATATCTCCATAGAGGTACAGAGGAACATTTCCAGCAACCATCACTCCTGTGTTCTAATGCTACATTGTGTTAGCTAATGGTGTTGAAAGGCTCATTGATGATTAGAAAACCCTTGTGCAGTTATGTTAGCACATGGAGAAAAGTGGGAGTTTTCATGGAAAACATGAAATTGTCTGGGTGACCCCAAACTGTTGAACTGTAGTGTAAATGTAATCATATTTTACTTTTGAATGCTATTATATACGGGACCTGATGGCTAAATAGTCATGCTGAGCACCAGATCAGTAAACATACACCACAAGCACTAAATGTCTAATTTAAGCTCTGGTCTTTTCTTTCTAGAAACTGTAGTAGCAGAGGCCAGTTTTTCTGAATTTATGCTTTCCGTGTCGTCATGTCTCCAATGGTCCATATGACAAAACTGGGTTATCTGCCCATGTTTATGGAGCGTCTTTGTGGATGCTTCTGCAGATGAACATTGTGAGCACACAAAGTGTACACACTGCAAGCATGCAGACTGCATATGTTCCATGAGAACAGAATGTGCTCAAAACAAACGCTTGTTCTGAGGTGTGGATGCGTGAAGATATTTGACATCTTTATACTTCATAATTAACAGAGTTGTGATTGAAATAGTCACTTACAGGTATTAGATAAAATAAAACACTTTACTGCATCCGTGCATTGACCCATGCTGGGTTACTTTTTAACTCTGAGACTTTTCTGTGTGTAATTCAATTCAGTCAAATCCATCTGTAAAATAACAGTGCACCTCTGAGGCTTCTGTTTCCATCCTTTCTGGCTGGTGACCTGTTAAAATGCTGTTGTGACACCATGTGCCACTTCCCAACATGTTGAAAAAGTCTGAGTCACTCAGGTTGACCATAGCGTACATGTTTGGACACCTCTCCCATCAAATGTCTGTCTTTTGTCAGATGTCAGGCATCAAATTTGGATTCTCAGTACTTGGTGGTGCATAGTTTGTCCAGAGCAGCCTCTGTCTATGTCTGTCTGAGTGACTCATTTAGCTGCTGATAGGTTGACATTTTTTATTTGAAAGTGACATTGTATACCTAACTGGCACATCATGAACAGTGAACACTAAAGCTAACACATATAGAATCGGTTGCTAGTACTGGTGTCTTGGCCTTGTAGGGTGAAATAATCATGATTGCCTCTCACTTTCTACCACCAATGCCTCATTTCAACTCCTACAAAATGAGTTCCAATACAACTAAACTGTATTTTCTTACATAACTACCACTGTGACATGGTAGGAAAGAGCTGCAAAGTCCACATGAGGGGGTTTGAGGGCAGGATTTAGATCCATGAGACCAGGATGTGTCCTCTGTGGGACCATTATTCTTAGACCTAAGTGTCATGTCCACTTCTTGTTTCCAGTCAGTTTAAACTCTGTTTGGTTCGGTTTCTGCACCAAACCCATGTGTTGAGGTGCAGTAAAATATCATGGTTTGTGTTCAAATCTGACTCTTTTATAAACAATTTTAAGCTTCTCTTTCATTTTCTGGACTACCAAGGTGATTACTGGGGTGTTTTTTGTTGTACGTCACAAACAACCGTAATTTGGAGGGAATTATGTGTCTTCTAAATGTAATTGAGAATAGGAATGTCACTTTCCACAACTGGCTGATCAGTGGCTAAATCAGTAAGTGACTCCAATTCATTAAACTGTGTCAATCATTATATATCTTTCTTTTTTTTAAATGATTTTTCTCTATGTTTTTCTTGTTTTTCATTTTACTTTTGACTTCCAAAGCTATTCATAGGCACCAATAATATCCAGTGGCCCAGTTCTCTTTCCCACACAAGCAATAAAATTGCATAATTTCCTGGGGAAGATAGATAACAGGTTTGAGAATCAAAAAAAAAAAAAGGATTTCATGATTATGATAGATAGATAGATAAATAGACCTTTATTGTCCCCAAGGGGATATTTGTTGTCACAGGCATTGTCGGGTACATAAAAAATACCCATATTATGAACAGTTAGACACAGGACAGTAGGACAACACACATGCTGGTGAGAGATGGGTGGGAAACATGCTACAGGTGATTAAGAGCAGCAGTGGTGGAGGGGACAAAGCAAAGCTTATAAATGAAGCATCAGTCAATGACAAAGCAAAGAAACAACATGGATATTTATTTGAGTGAAGATCTTAAAATCACTGTCTTAAAGCACTAAATTTGAACTTCTCATTGCATTCTTTGAAGGAATCACTTATCACACACATGCTGTTTCAGAAAGAATACGTGTCTGTGATTCTGGTCTCACATGTCTGTACATACACTGCAGCCAATATATTTACCAACGGATTCCCCTTAATCCACCATATTAGTTTTGGCGCTTTAATCAGTGGCAGATAATGACCGGTGATGGCAGAAAAAAGGGCTTATATACATCATAGTGGGACAGGAAATTAAACATGGATCAGGGAGATGGTTTATCCCTGCTGTTTGATAGCAGAGGCAGATTATACCACATGGGTAATGATGGAGGTGTTAAGGTTGGCTGTGGCTTTAACACCGTGGAAATCAGCTTATATACACCCACTGTTTTCTTCATGTTGATGTGAATACACAAGTTCTGTTTTCTATCTTTTTATTGCTGATGTGGCAGTGAGGATTACACTGAAAATAAGAGCTGCCGCTGCTGTGGCTGCCTGATCTGATGCATGTTCTCATTTAAAATAGCAATGCGTCACTTTTTCATTGGTTTTCAACCTCCACCTCAGCAATCTCTGGACCTCCATCTTATTCCTTACCAATAATAATAATGGCAATAAAAGCACAGTTTTTTTTTCTACCCTGCTAGAGCTACACACACTGCAGTTCTTTTTAGATTTAACACCATCTCGTTATTTTCCATCTGAAGCGCGGCATTACATTTGTTCTTATTGCACACAGGAGTAGAGAATCCACTGTCACAGATACATGCTCAGACAGCAAACTCACTTTATTGCTTTTGGGGGGTGGGGGTGGAGGGGTGGAAGTAGGAGAGGAGCTCACATCTGCTTTTTTTTTTCCAACAGTAGCCACAGATAATTCAATCAGCGGTTCTTTTGCTGTCACTGGTCTTCTTGACCCCTCTGTTACACTGTCACCAAAAGGAAACTGAATCCATTTGGTGTCACGACAGCAGTTGTCAGGCTCGGAGAAGCACTTTTCAAATTGAATCAGACGTTTCTCTAAATGCCTACAGACGATGTCTTTGATGTCAGCCATGTTGGAATGCTCTCATTGTTGGAAACATTGCCAAGTTGCAGCCTTTTACTTGCTGTGTCACTCCGTACTGTGCTGTCTGACACAAGATGTTCATTTTTTGTTTAGTTGTAATTTGCACAGTCAATTTTAACATTATTTAACATAAGAAGTGTGGAGTTAAGCAGTGTGAAGGTAAATGTATAGTTTTGTTGATACAGTTTACTTCTGTGAAGCTACAGTCCAGTCAGTCTTTGTTTGGCTGCTTCCATTTCCATGCAACACATCAATCATACTCATGAAACTTAGATTCAAACTGTTTCTTCCCTGTTCATCAACCCCTTCCAGTGGATCTACACCCACCCTACCAACCACACTGGATTAGGGTTAAGCACATCAACAAAAGATACTGTCTACAGAAATTTTGAACTCAAGGTAAAGCAAACACACATTTGCATTTAAATAATATGCCATATTAAGTTAATGCAATTATCAACACAATTATGTCAACCCGCTTCATCACAATAATGTTTGCAACTGAAAAAGGTTTATCTAACTCAGCTACTTATATTTTATATCTTGTAATTATGCATTTAATTTGGTGGTGGGAATAGATCCTGGAATTACATTAAAGAATGTACATTTAGAGACAGATGAAGGTTTGGGTTAGTACTTTGTTAGGATCAGTAATAAACAAGATAGCATTGCTACTCTACTTTAGCCTGGACCAATACAACATGTGTGCTGGATGGAGCTCATTAAGCATCGCAGAAGACTTTGTCATGGTGCAACTTTACCAGTTAAACCCCCACAACGCTTTCTGCTTGCCAGCGCCTCTGGCCTCTACAGTATCACCAGTCAGCAGCTCCATTAGGTAACACAGCTAATAGAAACAGAATAGAATATAGAATAGAATATTCTTTATTGTCATTATACAGTGTATAACGAGATTGCAGAGCTTCTCCTTTTCACTGCAAGGAAATCTTAAAGATGCAGGTGCAAAACAGTCTATTTACATATATACAGTATAAATACTAACAGAGTGAATATAAATAACAGTGAATGAGACAGTGGTGTATATTGCACAGATACACTATATTATTGGCTGGGTGTGAGACGTGAGAGTTCAGGGTGGTGATGGCTCTCAGACAGAAGCTGTTTTTAAGTCTGTTTGTGCTCGCTTTAATGCTTCTGTAGCGCCTTCCAGAGGGCAACAGATCAAAAAGCTGAGAACCGGGATGTGAACTGTCCTTGATGATGTTCTGATCTACAATACCTGAAATGTGTATTATCTAGAAACAATGGAGTGGAGTTTAGGAAGATATTAAATTTTGAATGACTCAGATTAGTTTGGGATCAATAAAACTTTATCAGGACATCCTCATGTTGTAAGGCCAGACTCAAGCGCAGACAACAAAGACACGACAAACTGAGTAGAATAAACAATGATTTATTTACAGGAATAACTGGACAAAGGAATCCAGAGTAAGGCACATAGAAATACAGAACTAGGTAGGAACAGAGCTGGGGAAGGCAGGCAGAGGTGGTGTGAGGCAGCACCTGTCCACCTGCTACAGACCACGCCCACCTGGGAGAGAGAAAGGAAGCGCGAGAGAGCGAGAGAGAGAGAGAGAGAGAGAGAGAGAGAGAGAGAGAGAGAGAGAGAGGAAAACAAAACTGCCACTAACTGGTGTCAGATATGTAGGACGTTCCACCTCAGGAATAAAGAGACAGTTAAGGTTCTGGAAGACAGCGGTTAAAGGAAACATTGTTGACTAACGGTACCAAACAGGAAACAAGCTGCTGCTTCCGGCCAGATGATTTGTCGACCCGTTTGACTACTTGACCTCGTCCCTACACTCGCTTTATGACCCATAACTGCGTCACATCACTGCTTCCTTTGCTTCAGTCATTATTATGGCTCAGGCATAAACATAAGACTGATGCTGTCTCTTACATCACTAAAGGTCACCTATCAATAACATCTAACCATGGGTGGTAGAAAGCTGCTTGCTCTAATGATCTATGGGGTAATTAGTTAATTTTATTTATTTATTTTTGGTAAGGACAGTCTTGAATGCTTTATTGCTCATATCTAAGAGTTTTTTAAAAACATTTTGAACAGTGTGTTTGTTTGGGATTATATCAACTACTATTCCAACATTGTTTAGTGTGTGTGTGTTTTTTTTCCATACTCCATGAACATGGTGCTTTAATGGTTATATGCAGGAGTATCTATCTACACCCTCTCGACACATCCATGATTTGATAAAGAAACAAAATAATACCTTTTGGATACGATTCAGCTGTGATTTAATACTTCTTCAGCGGAGATTCATTACATTTTTTGATCTTTTTACATGTTCACAAGGTGAAGTGCGAGGGGGTAGAGTTTCTTTAATTCTAATTCACAGATCTAATCAGAAATATCCTTTAAACTATGTCTACTGTCAGTGAGGGCTGGAGCAGGGGAATCTACTGTCAGTGTGCATGTTGCCCTCTTCAATTCTTAATGAGCTTTTTGGTGCCACTGGCATGTTTTATGATGATAGGCTTCACATTTTGCACACCACAGATTAGATCAGATAGATTTCAGGCAGAGTTAAAAATGTGTGAGGAGCAGGTTGCACACAGACACAGGGAAGTCGGAGTTAAGTTAGACTGAAAGCTTGTTCATTTCATGTCAGAGATGTCTAACATGCGGCTGACTATTCTGCTTTGTCTGTGCTAAATATAAATTTATATGCAGAGCGCTTACATAAATCAGCAGGTACAACAGGGGAATGCTGCTGCAGTAGTCTCTTTACTTTAGGTTAAATCTCTGAGGCAATTCAGAGATTCACTTGGAGACACTTGACACTGTAAATAAGTGTCATAAGTAATACTTGTGGTCGTGTTTTCAGACATGCCACATTGTTTGCAAAATTAGTATCCTATCAACTTTCGGAAGACGTCAGTGTTTGGTGAATTGAAACTCCACAACATTAAACAGAACAAACAGAATACAAGCAGATAACATATCATCAGTTCATGACATCAATTTGTGTAATTCTTCCTGTTTGAAAGTTCATGAAAAACCGGGAGAGCCAACAATCTGACAGCGAGAACAATTGAAGGTTATCTGTTGTTTCAAGGCTCCATTAGTTTCCATTCTATTCAGACTTAGCTTGTAGTTGCTCAGCTTATGTATTTGCTCACTGAGCTGTTTTTTAATGTAAAGGGATCTTCTTGTTTCTCAATATGTTCTTTTTGGAGCAGGGTGCTGATTAAATTGAATGAATGAGGTTCTTTTTAGCGTGACGATCAGTTAGCAGACTCATGATGCTTCGTTGAGCTGCGTCATTCATCACAGTGAACATTAAGCCCACTTTTTTCCCCCCAAAGTTATTATGATTGCATGGTAATGCAATGCAGAATAGATTCAATCAATCTGTGCTAAAAAAGGCATTGACAATGCAACACAGAAAAAAAACATAATGCAGACGTAATGTTCACTGTGATAAATTGCACAACTCAAGTGTGTTTCAAGAGCCTGCTAATTGGTTTTTATAATGAACTTCAATGAATTGAAATCAGTGGTTGCAGGGGAAAAATGGTACAAGAAAAAATATACCGGAAACATGAAGCTAGATTTGAACGGTCAGTATATAGTTACATAACTTTAGTTTTAGTCAGTGTTGCCCTGTTTTTGACCACTTATAGCAACATTTTTATGTGCATACTCACAAGTCTGTTATTCACACACAGTTTCACTCTTTTTCTGCTGGTGGTAATGAGTCAAGAAACATAGTAAAGAACCAAAGAAGGCAAAGAATAAAAGAGATATAAATGTAAACTATCAAGGTTTCATGTTCAAAAAGCCACAGCCACAACATTATGGCCACTGACAGGTGAAGTGAATAACATCAATCATCTTGTTTTAATGAAACTTTCTGCTGGGAAACCTTGAGTCCTGATGTTCATGTGGATGTTTGACATGTACCACCCACCTAAACACTGCAGGTCAAGCAACCCCTCAACCCCCCACCCCCCATGGAAACAGCAATCCTTGATGCCAGTTTCCACCCTCAGCAGGACAGTGCATCCTGACACACCACAAAAACTGCTCAGGAGTGACCCGGGGAACATGACAGAGCTAAGTTGTTCACCCCGGGTTCCACACTCCCCAGATCCAGATCTTATTGAGCATCTGTGGGATGATCCAGGATCAGCCTGATCTAGGTAGATCCCATCCTGCAACCCACAGAACCCACAGAACTCACTGCTACCATCCTGGTACCACAGGACATCCCCAGAGGTCCTGAATCCATGAACCACTGGGTCAGAGGAGTTTTAGCAGCATAAAGGAGACCAACACAGTATTAGGCAGGTGGTCATTATGTTACGTCTGGTCGGTGTATCTTACTGTTTTACTATCACTCCTCATCTGCCAACCAGTCATATATTAGATGGCCCTGGACCTGTCACTCTGGTAACACCGAAAATGAAGGCGAAGCTTCAAACGTGTTGAAAGGGTTTAACCCAAGACGTGATATTTCCCTAAATCTAACCAGGTAGTGGTGGTGCGTAAACTTAAACAAGCTTCTAAGATGTACTAATTGTTGTAAAAGTGAGTTTCAATGTGTGATATGTTCCTTAACACTCTCCGTGCCTACACCAAACCAAACAGGGACTTAAAATTGAAAGTAAATGAATGAGAATCAAACTTAAATCAAAGAACAGGGACCCTGATATGACACAAACCCCAGCCTGCTTGCTGACTTATGATTCCATCCTGCATCCTTATGGGAACAAGAAAGCCTTCACTATTATGTTTTTTGTATGTATTCAGTCTTAACTTTTGCTGACAAAATATGTTTCAAAATGTCAATGAGAATGCAGTTTTGTTTAAAGGAATGTAATTTTTGGAATTGACACCACAGTAATGACTCCCAGTCAGTGTGTGAAAACCTTTTCTTTATGACATCATTTTTTATTTCAAATGTATCCTCATTATCTTTACAACTATGAAGTTTACCTAGATAGAATCAAAATCTTGAATTAATTCCATCCATATCCATGCTGCATGTCATCATTTTCATGTTGCTGTTAATGAACACAACAAAACCAGAACAAGCAAAGCAAAAAGAAAAGCAGTGTTCAACATGTTCCACATATTCTGCCTTTTGTCTGAGACTTCACTAGCTCTCTCATGTTTTAAGATGAATAATAAATACACCTCTAGTGTGAATATCACAGTTAAAATTTATCATGTCTGATAATTATATGCAAATAAAAAGAACAATTTGATGAATCACTTATGTGAAAAACTACAGATATTATTTTGTTCTTGAGATTTTGAAACTCCAGGAGGAAGTTGGAGGGCAGGACGGCCGTGCTATGTAAGGAAGACAGTATTGCTTTTAGTTTTACTCCAGATCATAATGGTAGCAGCTTATTGCCAGAGGAGGAGTGGTGGATGATTTGTTTCAGCTTACAGGACTCATGGCCCATAATGCTTTCCCTGAGGAGCTTAGATCTAATGTAGTGGACTTTTATTGGCTATCGTGATTAATTTCTCTAATGGCTTGGAGTCCCCTTATTCACCCACCTTCACTGAAATATAGATAATTACATGCCGACTGGCAGATTTGAGGTATTTGCTGTACCATTCCTTATTTAGAAGAAATAATTACTTTTAACCATTTCCATTCCATCCATATTTTAAAAGAAAGGCCTAAAATGTTGTGCCTGAAATAGAACGGCTCTGTCTGCTGCTCACAGCCAGCAGAGGCTCCTGGCAGGAAGATCACCATTAAAAGTTTCTGGATAAAGATTTTAAATCTTTGCCCAACCCAAACAAAAGTCTATATAATTATCTTTGGCTTTGTCTGAACAATTCAGAGACACAGTGGAGCCACAGACGACATCCCTAATGATAGTTGCTCTACATTTGCAAAGAGCAGCTCTATTTTATTTTATTTTGTATATACACTGCTCAAAAAAATAAAGGTATGCTTAAATCACACTCATGCTGATGACCAAAAATTCATATTAAAAAGCTTTATTGTTATTCATTGTGTATTTTATTAAGAACAAAATGACATAAGGATGGTGAATGGAAACCAAAATCATAAACCCTCCAAGGACTGATTTGAAAAGCACACTAAAAATCAAAGTGCAAAACTGAATTTACAGGCTGATCCAACTTGCGTGACATTCATTGTGACATCCCATAATGTGACTCAGTAGTGTGTATGACCCCCACGTGCCTGTATGCACTCCCAGCATCCTCTGGGCATGCTCCTGGTGAGGTGGCAGATGGTGTCCAGAGGGATCTCCTCCCTGACCTGGATCTCATAATGCCCCAGAGGTTCTCAAACGGATCCAGGTCTGGGGAACGTGAGGACCAGTCAATGGCATCAGTGACTTTTCACATTCAGGAAGTGCCTACACACTTTGGCCACATAAAACCAGGCATTGTTCTGCATCAGGAGGAACCCAGGGGCCACTGCACCAGCGTACATTTTGACACTGGATCTGAGGATTTCACCTGACAGCAGTCTGGGTTGGCCAGCACATGGAGGTCTGTACAGCCCTCCAAGGACATGCCTCCCTAGACCACCACCACCTCCTGGTCCTGCTGGTTGATGTTGTAAGCCACATAACATTCACCAGGGTGTCTCTAGATTTGTTCACGTTTGTCACATATGCTCAGTGTGAACCTGCTGTCATTTGTGAAGCGAACAAGGTAACGATGGTGAACTTACCAATCCTGGTGTTGTCCAGATGAGCTGCACAGAGCTGGGTCGTGAGCACAGATCCTACTAGTGGATGTCGGCCCTCATGCTACCCTCAGGAGTCTGTTTTGGACAGTTTGGTCAGACACATGAACACAAGAAGCTCGTTGGAGGTCATTTTGTAGGACTCTGGTCGTTATCCCACTGTTCCTCCTCGAATGAAGAAGCAGACGTCTGTCTTGTTTCTGGGTTGATATTCAGCTTGTGTAAAGGCCTGTCTCCTGGTATTTGCCCTACGCTCTTGAGACTGTGCTGGGAGACACAGCAAACCTTCTTGCAAGGGTACATATGGATGTACCATCCTGGAGAACCTGGACTAGTGATATAACCTGACTGGGCTACTGGTACTGTCTCCTGCTAGTAGTAGTGACATACAAAATACAAAACCAGAGAAAATTCAGTCAGGAGGAATAAGGAGAGAGAAAAAAAGAAAAATCTGTGGCCACCACCTGCAAAGTCATTCCCTTTTTACGGGGTTTTTCTTGCTGTTTCCTTTCCTGCCACCTGCTGTCACTTTCATTCGCATCAAAGCAGGTGAAATTGATTCACCATCTCTTATGCTTCCTAACTGGACAGAATTGGACTGGTGTTACAATGTGATGATTAAATGTTCCCTGAGCAGTGTATCTATCCCAGGTATGTCTAGGTGACTCAGTGGACCCTTAAAGAGATCAAAAATAGCCCAGTCATTTGAACTGATTAACGGTGCTCTCGGTGGATTAATCCACCAGGGGAGCTGGAGCTGTCGGGCCCTAATGACCGTGAGGTTTCCTCCCCTCGGTGTACATTTTACAAATTCAGAAGTTCCCTCATTATCATAGGATGTAGGTTTTTGCTGTAGTTTCAAAGTTAATTACACAATTGTTTGTCTAGATTTTACAAACTTTCTACTTTAGAATACATTGCACATGTACGACTATCCTCACTCATGAACTCATCTGAAGCATTTTGCCTCAGTAGATGTTCAGGAACAACAAAGAGAAACTTTGACATTTTTTGTCACTAACTTTTTTCTCTCACACAGCCTCCCTTCTCAAAATTCTGACAAATGACTAAAGCCTTCTGGTATGATCACACTTCAAACGGGTTCCTTTTATTACCATGTCCAGCTTTCACAGAAAATCATGAATGTCACTCATTTGCTATTTCAACTTGTTTTTTCCTCACTGGTGACACAGTTCCATCATATTTCCATTATTCATTTTGACCCAGATACAGTACACCCATCGTAAATTTTGTAGTCTAGTTAGTTATTAGTCACTTGTTTGTGTTAATGTGATGGAGCACAACTGTATTTATAAAGTGCATCATGCAAATAGCATATATTAACTGTCTCCACTGAAATGATGCCACTCCAAACAGCATTAAGGCCACCTGCCTAACATTGTGTAGGTCCTAATCTTGTTGCCAGAGTTAGCCAAAAAATCTTTATGGATAAATGACTGTAAATTAATAGTTAAACTGAAGCTTATGGGTCAGTTCCTTAAAAGTCTGCTCAGGTAATGATATAACTTTAACAATTAATAATATACTCTGTCAAGTCCGAGTAGCATTTTCTTTTTCATTACTTGTGTTCTTTATTTATTTGACTAATTATATCACCAGCTTAGCAAGGTTTATTTGAAGAATTATGAGCAAAAAAAAAAAAAAAAAAAGAAGAGGAATGCACTGCCGTTCAAAAGTTTGGGGTCACCCAGACAATTCCATGTTTTCCATGAAAACTCCCACTTTTATTCATGTGCTAACATAACTGCACAAGGGTTTTCTAATCATCAATGAGCCTTTCAACACCATCAGCTAACACCATGTAGCATTAGAACACAGGAGTGATGGTTGCTGGAAATGTTCCTCTGTACCCCTATGGAGATATTCCATTAAAAATCAGAACATTTAAGTGACTTAAGGTGATTTAAAGACATTTGTAAGTGACCCCAAACTTTTGAACGGTAGGGTAAATATAAATTAAAGCGCATTATGCTCACATGGACAAAGCCAACATGCAGATGCTAAGCATGAGACAAAAACTGAAAAAAGTCAAACTTTAAATATGTTGAATGACTTGACCTTTGAGAGACTAAAAGAAGGATTTGAATTTAACTCCTTGTGTTTCTGATTTTCCAAAATTGCAAGTAACAGGTAGGCTTCATATTGAAACTGAATAGATATTTGCATAAATATCAGCGAATACCAGGTTTGTTAAGAAACAGAGTCACTTAAATGTAGCAATCTGCTGCAATTTGAATTTGCACTGTAGCTAAAGTGACAGCATGAGTTACAGAAGCACCGGGATCCGCTCAGTGGACAGTTTACCACTGTGGGAAGTCAAGACGTTTACAGGAACAGCCCCCTAATCAGCTCAGTGTTGCACCACTGTGCTGTAGAATAATACAGGCATAACCACTATATTAATCTCAAGTGCACCAAAACGTTTAAAAACAGTAGTAACTGCATGTAACTGGGAGGGCAGAAAAATGGCAATTGTTGTCCTCTCTGAGTTTAACCAGTCAACACTGAGCAGTGCAGTGTTTCAAAGCCTCTCTGCAGCAACTAGTGACTAAATTAGTGACTTTATATTCTGGGCAAAATGACAAAAACAACCCATCACATGCTCCTGAAATTATAACTGAAGTGTGTCTGATCGTCCTCAAGTTTAAAACAGCTGCAGGAATAGAACAAATCCTCAGTAAATCCATCATAGTAGTAAACACTCGTCACAACTCTTCATTTTTCAGAGGTTAACACATGTTGAAGCACTGGTGTTTAAAGAGGACGGGACACAACAGGCCTTCTTATTGTCAATGTGACTGTAAGGAATGTGGAAAATATCAAGCAGGACACGACTAGAGCATTCATTAAAGACGCTTGTTGGGCAAGAATGCTCCTGTGTGGTGATGTTGGCAGGCTGCAGGACCTGTTACACTTCATTAAGGCAACCAAGTGACAGTGAAGTGACAAAAAACATGTAGAGACTCTGCATAAAGTGAGACTTCCTAAGGCAGCATCCCCATCACTCAGCCCTGTCTGTCTGCAAGCATTAAGTTTCCAGCAGCTATGATGCTTCAGTGTGTTGATGGACTGCTGAGGTGAACAGGAGGAATGCATCTGTATTCTTTTAGACAGAATTTTTCATTAAACACTCTTGTTCATTTTGGCTTAGACACATATCCCAGATAGCTACTTTCTGTTGAGAAGCATGAATTAATGTATATCTTTTCACAGTGCGTAAAGCCAGAGTGGGTTTCCCTTTCATTTTAATGAACAAATAGTGTAGAAGTCACAGGAGGGATTTTCTTACATCATTCATGGAAAATACCTCATAAAATAGATATGACAAAATATATTAAAGAGTGTCTAAAGCAGCCACAGGAAAAAGAGCTAAGAGCTAGCAAGTCACAGTTGACCATTTCTACAAGACATGCAGGCACTGGTGGGCCTTTGCTGAGCATCTGTGACTGATTGCCGCCTTTAGCTTTGGCAAAGTGTTTGGCATTGTCTGCTGGCTGTAGTTGCTCCTCATCAGTGGTCATTTGCAACCCATCATGTTGAATCAGCAGCAGAGGCAGCTGTCTGACTGGCTTTCTGACACAAAGAATTCACAGATTGGTGAAAAATGAAAGGAAAAACGTGAACGACATGCTAGGCAGTGGTCCCCACCACCACCATCGCCATCCCACAGACTGAGAATGCAGACCAGGGAGCCCAGAAACTCTTCTCTCTCGCACTTTGACTAGCTTTTAGCCTTGCCAGCACTGGATTAAAATGTCACTGTATAGGACCACGAACCAGACTGAAAAATCTTGACAACTATTCATAGTCCCCAAATCATGAAATTCTTAAATCTAAAGGTGGACCTTGCCAATAATGTCAGAGAACATGTGTGCTACTGTGGTGATGGTAAATGGTGAAAGGTTCCACACTTTTGTTCCCTCTTTCCCACTTTAACTTTGGTTTCATAGCACTTTCCAATGCATATCTGGACATAAGATAGCACAATGTGCACAGAAAAATAGATTCTGCTGACATTAAACTCATTGTTCTGCCAAAAGACATGTTAAATCAACATTTTAAACACACTGGAGCCCAATAGCAGTAATGAAGAACTGCATTTGTCATGTTCCTCTGAGTTGTCATAAGTGACATATATTTATAGCTGCACATTTGCACTTTTATCCTTGTAACTTTAAGAGAGGTTTGTTTTGTTTCTGACACCATGCTAGCCTTCTGACGTTAAATTCTTCATGTTTTTTTTCTGGGTTGTCACTTTTGACAGATGTTTGTTGTGATACTTTTTGGATCCCTTTCAGGCATCATAAGGCTGCAACAAGTCTTGTGAATAAGGTCAGACATCCTCTATGCAGCCTCTAAACAGGTAGCTAAACTTGTTTGAGGAAAATCAGATGACTATACCAATAATTTTTATCTTGTGCAAAGAACTGCATTCAGTAATTCAGTCAGAAAATTAACCTGGAACAATAAAACAGAGAGGAACAAAAGAATGATTCTGGCCAAGTCCCCACTCATCCCCAGTGGAAACGATGCCCTTGAACTAAGGGGTGACTTCTTTATATGCAGACATAGAAGCAAGCCAAAACACATTTTTTGTAACAACTTTTAATAGAAGACACATGGCCATGGACTGTCTGTCTTTGTTTGTTCCAAGGCTGCAATTAGGATTTTAAAATCCAGAAAGCATGAGTCAAAGACCACTAACCACCACTAGATATGCTCCCAGAATGAAGATTTCTAAATATATGTAAGATAGGGTTATTTGTTAGATGAAAACTTGAAGGAAACTAGGTGGAACATGTTGGGCCCTAAAAATAGTATTATTATCCAACATGACGCTCTAAATGATGTTTTAAAGTCCATCTATGCTGCCAGAGGATCATTCCAGAATTGGAGGACATTTTACATCCCACCTATCCAATTGGATTGCAAATAATCCATGCAGAAAATACAAAAACATGCAACTGTGGTGTAAATGTACTTGTCCTGAGACCAAATATAAATTATTACCAATTACTGATCAATATGTAGCAGAAAACTGCAAAATTTCAAGCCCAAATGTTCTCCAATTCTGGAATGAATCCAGAAGTAACATTTAGGGAGAACGAAATATTCTACCTAAATTAAGATGGAAAATTCTGTATTTAGCTTAAAAATGTGTAGTGTTTTAACAGTATAATGTAGTTTCTTTGCTAAAAACCTTCACATTCCTAAAAGGAATGACTCAAATGTCCTAAATGGTGGTTAGTTCTTTGGTTGGTTGGCTCAGCGTGTCGTTGCTGCCAGTGTTCCATGGCAAAAAAAAGTGGGAGAATGCAATTTTGAAAGATTTATTTGGGATAATTTTAATCTCACTGTTGCTACACTGGTCAATGAAGCAAAGTATTATGTGTCAAAATGAACAAATGCAGCCAAAAATCATTTTACCTGCAATACCTTGGAGGACTAAAAGAGCCTGAACACATTAAAGAGTGTGATTAGATGAAAGCGCTGTCAGTGCTGATGTGCAGCTGACATTGATGGGGTGGATTTCAGCAGCAAAAGACTGATGCTGACAGCAAGATAGAACAAGGAGAGGCAGGTAATGAAGGAAAAAGTTAGAGAATGGTAGAGGGGATTATTCCAGACTGAAAGAAGGTGAGAATGTTCATGGCAAAAAGGAAAAAAAAGGAATAATGCTGGAGATGGGGAAAGGTCGGTGTATTACGTGTGTGATAGTGCTGCAGTGTATCTACTCCACTGCAGATAGTTAAAGACGGATGTGAGAGAATCTGTGTTTGTGCACCATGCAACAGGAAGAGGGAGAAGTAGAGAAATGGGACTCCACTAGCCCTCCTATATCCAGGGATAATAGAGCTGTCACAGTGTTTTGACTCAGGGCATTGATTCTGCCTTTAATTGCTTTAGGCCTTCTCTGGCTGGATAGCAGTCCAAGGATATTAAATGCAATGTATTGTTGCACAAGACCAGTTATGACACTGATCACACACTGATATGTACTCATGTGTTGTCACTGCCAATAATCCTTTTATCGATTGGGGCTGCCACCAAACAATTACAGCTATTGTTTAGGGGCATATCCAGACAGCGCGGCACTCTGTTTCCATCCAGCATGGATATTTTATTGAGCCAGACTAATGATTTCCTGCATTCCTGCCATCATCTCTTTTCAATAAGATTTTTTTTGTCCACAGTGGATTTCAAAGCAATAAGACCGAAGTTTAACCTCCGTCAGTCATACATTACGAATCAAATACCCCTGTCTCAAGACCCCAAAGCCCTTATTTGACCAAAAACCATTTCTTTGTTCTTTTATTTCATTGGTACGTTCAATAGAACAGGGTATTAGGCTGCAACAACCTCAATCAGACAAAGCATTGTTCTGTCAAAGGCAAATGTGTTCTGGCCTCAATAATACAAAAAAAGCATTCAGTTTAATTTAATTCAGTTTTATTTGTGTAGTGGCAAATCATAATATATGTAAGGCAAGGCAAGCTCATCTGTACAGCATGATTCATACATAAGGCAATTCAAGGTGCTTTACAGTGGCAAAGAAATGCATTCAGAGTAATGATTTAAAGATAGACATACATTAAAATCATAGAAATAAAACATAAAAGTAGACATTAAGATCATGAAAGTGCTTTAAAAGACAAGAAAATAGATCCAGCATCTCAGAGAAAGCTGCAGTATGTAATCTCATAGTGCTTTACATCGAGAGGTTAAGACCTTACAGTATTAAAGAAAGAAACCCAATGTTTCTCCTTTAAGCAGCACTTGGCGACAGTGAGGAGAAAAACTCCCTTTTAATAAGAAGAAACCTCTGACACAACCAGACTCAGGTTCAACAGTAAGTCGAGACACTATGACCACTCACAGATAACAGCGATGGTATCTTGTAACAACAGTACATGTCAAGGTCTTGGATTTATTGGATGGTAAGTACAAGAAGAGAACGGTCACTTCTTGCAGTCTTGGTGCCAGATACCGCAGGGCATCATCAGAGCTCTTGTAGAGTCTGGGATATTTTGGCAGCATCCAAAGGACAAACAGCATATTTAGTAGAGGTTTCTATGATGTTTCTGGCTCATCTGTGTTTAGCTTCTAGGTAACAGACTTCTGAGATGTTAAAAAAAAAAAAAGGAAAAGGAAAACTTCAGGGATCATTGCAATGACAGAATTTTAGCAAATTAGAATGCCAAAATAATCCAATATTATTTCTTTATTGCAGAAAAATGTCAATGGTTGTCAAACTCACCAGATGTAGATTTTAGCTTCTAAGTCTGCCATCAGCTTGCTAGTCATGGAGCTTTTTCCTCTCATTCCACCAGTTTCAAAATCTGTTTCTCTGTAGGAAACAACATTTCCGAGCAGCAGCCTGCTATACTGAAAATTCCAAATTTTGCAGAGGATTTAGAATGTGCAGTGAGGCAGCTAGTCCTTTTTTTTAGCCTCACTGCATGCAAAAGTTCCACCAAAACAATTCTCCTGCCACTATTTTGAGGGAACACCAAAGCAACATCTTTCACTTAGCTCAAGAGAAACACAAAGAAGTCAGTGTCTGTTACAGCAGAATGTTGATGATGTGCAGTCAGACCATTCTGTGCTGCAGAATGGGCCAATAAGCGAGACCAACTTGAAGTTGAATGTGGTTTATAAAAAAACTGACTTGACTTAATATGATCTATGTTTAGGATTTTTGAAATTTCAGCAGTCATAATATTACATTGTTTTTGTCATGAGCGTAATCAGTCCATAACTGCATACACTGATCAGGCATAACATTATGACCACCTGTCTAATACTGTGTTGGTCTCTTTTATGCTGCTAAAACTCCTCTGACCCAGTGGTTCATGGATTCAGGACCTCTGGGGATGTCCTGTGGTACCAGGATGGTAGCAGTGAATTCTGTGGGTCCTGTGGGTTGCAGGGTGGGATCTACCTAGATCAGGCTGATCCTGGATCATCCCACAGATGCTCAATAAGATCTGGATCTGGGAATGTGGAACCCGGGCAAACAGCCCAGCTCCGTCATGCCCCCCGGGCCGTTGTCGGGGTGCATCGTCCTGCTGAGGGTGGAAACTGGCATCAAGGACCGCTGTTGCTATGGGGGGTGGGGGGTTGGTTGACATGCAGTGTTTAGGTGGATGGTACATGTCAAATATACACATGAATGTCAGGACTCAAGGTTTCCCAGCAGAACATTGCATTATAACTAGATGATCGAGATCATTCACTTCACCTGTCAATGGTCAATGGCAGTTTTTTCAATGAAGATAATATTAAATGAATGATAAATCCAGTGTAGACATTGTTAATATGGTAAATGACTATTGTAGCTGGAAACAGCTGATTTTTAATGGAATATCTCCATAGAGGTACAGAGGAACATTTCCAGCAACCATCACTCCTGTGTTCTAATGCTACATTGTGTTAGCTAATGGTGTTGAAAGGCTCATTGATGATTAGAAAACCCTTGTGCAGTTATGTTAGAACATGGATAAAAGTGGGAGTTTTCATGGAAAACATAGAATTGTCTGGATGACCCCAAACTTTTGAACGGTAGAGTATATGTATAATTCCTATACAGCCACAATAAAGTTGATTTTCATCCAAACATGTCAATGTTTCCATTATCTGGAGAACCAGTATATCTATTTATGTTACTTTGTTTGTTTTCTCTTAAACCAGCCCAGAAGAGTGCCAGACAAGAAGATGGTTTTATCAATCATTTCTGTAATGACCATTTGTTTTGGAGGGCACTGATAATTAATTCTGTCCTTCTGATAGGGCTGCCAGATAAGAAGCTGGTCAAATAACATTATTTGAACAATCAATGATAAACATATTTTGTCATTTAGTTTGGAAGACGTATTGAGGTAACCCCATCAGATGACAAGCAGTGACTGCTACATGCTGTCACTAAATCAACTATAATTTCCCAACAATGACCTAATTTACCATCTATTGATAAAAGATGCAAAGAAAAAGCAAAAAGGACAACTGTCCTCCTTGAGGAAAGGCTTAAAGATCTGTGTAGTAGATGCACAGCGATGAAACTAATATTGATCCTCTCATCAGACTCTGGCTAAGATGGCAATCAATGTGAATTTCCCAAAATGTCAGACTGTTTATTTGAAAGCTGCACTGTTTGACTTCAGCAGCCCCAGCTGACAGCAGTAGACGGCAGCTGGAGTTTCAAAGTTTGGAGGGATTTTATTACCCACAACCACTGCAGGGTTATTTAATGTCTTGTATTATTTTCTTGTAACTGCTCTTCTTAATTATTGTGGTAAAAAAAACAACAAGAAGCAATGAAATATTCAACATTAGCACCTGCATTCTTTTTTTAGTGGATTGAACACATTTTTCACACATCAACTTCTTTTTTTCCCCTTTAATTGAATATGCATGATGCGTGCATTTTTTTAAGAATCAATCAGCTCTTACAGATGTTTGCCTGAATCCAGGTTTAGCCTTTATGGCCGACTATTTCCTAAGTGGTTTTCATAAATGAGTTAATTAGCATGGAGCCCTCTGCATAGTGGCCTTATTTGAGTTTATTTGTGTGGTCAGTGAATGTGTGTATGAATATGGAAATCCCCTTGAATCAACTGCGAATCAACAATTTTACAGTATATTAAAAAAAAAACACTTTTCATTTATAATGTCTTATTCCTGAATAAACTGTTGCTGAGATTCCAATTGCTTTACACTGTTATGAGCTAACTGCTGATAGCAGTTAGCCAAGGTTAATATAGTTTTTAATTGCAGCTTCACGTTGCTTGTTGCACGTTGTTTACAGAGACAGTGACAGTAAAGAGAAGAGGGAGAATAGACAAAAAGCTAACTGAGGTAGTTAAAGGAAGATGCTAATTATTTGCTAATTCTGTCCAGTATGTGATCACATATAGAGGGCTGGTATTGAAATACTTCCAATGTTAGGTACTATATGCAGAAATCCTGTCCTTGAGACTACTTTCCAACAAAGTGGCAGAAATACAGGAGCTACAGCTGAGAGATACTCAAACACATTATGTATGAATGTAAAGGTTAGATGACAGTTCTATGTATGTTTGTATTTTAAGCATTTTCTATGTGTATGCTTATGAATACATTTGAGTATTTTCCAATATTTTTTAGGAATACATCACTACTTAGAATGCATGAATGAATGAAATTGAAAGTAAATATTTTAAAATTGGGCACTGAAATAAAGCAGAGGTGAAGTTTTTGTCCACAACCTGAAGATATGACTTCAGTTAAACATAACAGGACTTTCAGCCCGATGCTGTTTGTTTGGTCGTACTTGTTTTCACACAAAGGGCCTCTCTTTGTTGTGTGTCCATGCGAGGCCTTGCAAAATTTCAAAATTAGGGACCAAAATCACATAAACAGATGCAGTAATGACATAGATAAGGACACGTTTGTCCTTTGCCAGATCCATTTGTTCATTTTCCAAACCTTATTGCATCTACCTTCTGTTAACTGTCTATTTTTCTTAGGTCGGGATCAACACATGAACACAATAAGGGCACAACAAAAGCTTAGTTGATGTGGCAAATATATTCCACGTCCAGCACAAAATACAAGTGTTCATTTGATGGGATGTTTCTTCCTACTGAATGTGAATCTAAGTCCAATATCCACTTTGTTCAGCAGATAGTGTCTAACTGTGTCCGTCTGCTGTTTGGTGCTGAGCACATTGTGCATAAAAGCTTGTCAGAGGTTGTACAGCGTTTTTTTTTTGTTGTTGTTGTTGTTGTTTTTTTAATTTGCTGAAAACAGCTTCCTGCTGCTGCCGGAAAATAGATGAATGACAACCAAAATCATTAAACCAGGGCGTGTAAAAGCAAAACAATCAAAAGAAAGATGTCTAAAAGCAGAGTTTGGACAATTTTAAAAAATATTTTATTTTCATTACACGCATATTTTATTAAATGTATTATTATTATTATTATTATTATTATTATTATTATTATTATTATTATTATTATTATTATTATTATTATTATTATTATTTTCACTCCTCTTTGAATTGTAGCATACATTTTACATTGGCATGAAGCCCCAAACAATGAGTTAAAATTGTCAATTAGCTGCACAGAGCTGCCTGTTGTTTCCCAGTGGGTTAAAAGTACCGCTAACCCTTTCATTTAAAATGTTAATATCAAAAGCACCCCTAAATGGAGCCTCAGGTTAAAATCAACCAGTCTTGTCTCAGTGTGACAAAGACACAGATCTCTTTTTTTCTGTTGTCTTTGTGCCTTTGTGTTTGGCTTTCCATTCCAGCAAGCAGGGATGAGCTCATTTAATACCTGCCTCATCCGGTGACACAACCTCATCACCTGAGAATTCAGATTCATTCCACTGTAACGCCTTATACCTAATTTAAATGGTCTCTTAAATCTAGACTCATTGCATTGGTTTCTGTTTGAATTACTGTCAGTTGTCTGGAACTGTAATGTCACCATGGTAAACCAAGTACCGATCTTTGAAAGCAGAGAGATGGAACAAAAAGCAGCAGATTGCAGCTAGCGTGGAGAAGTATAGCTGAGCTGTCACAAGTTTGTACATCTGTACATTGTACCATTTTTATTCCATGTTTTCTGTGCTGTTTGCTAACCCTACTCTAATCCATGCTAATGTGATCTTTTTCTCAGCAGCAGAAGCTAGATATTTAGCTGCTGTTACTGCTGACCAAGAGGACAAACTGACTGATGGAAAACAGTCCAAAGAATTAGTCTGATCCTGATAATATGAGGTAGAGTGAGACATTCAATCAAGGCTGACAATGGGATGAAAATATGAAAAATAGAAGAGAGGACATAGCTTTGCTCTAGACAATGTTTAGAAAAACTGTCCTAAAGGATGGGTAAAAACGAGACACAAAATGACAGAAAAGAGACAAAAAATGTCAAAACAAGACACAAAACAACAAAGATGAGACATAAAATGCCAAAACGACAAAAATGAGACATAAAATAAGAAAAATAAGACAGGAAATGACAGAAAGGAGACAAAATTAGAAAAACAAGACACAAAATGACAAAAACAAGATACAAAATGACAGAAATGAGACATAAAACAACAAAAACAAGGCACAAAAGACAAAAACGTCATCAACAGGTTATGCTAACATGTTGTGGGATACATGTTACATGCTTAATAATTGTTATTTGAAATATTATGTTGAATAAAAAAAAATGTTCCCACAATTACAAGAGACATCAATGAAAAAAATAAAACCAAAAAAAGGAGATTTAAATTATGTTTTAACTTTTGGCATTTTAGGGGGAACTCCAGACTTATTTGGTATTTTTAAAAAAAATATTTTCAAACTTTTCTCCTAGTTTTTTAGATCTGGTCTCAGAACAAGAACCTTTACACAACAACTGCATGTTTTAGTATTTTGTACATGGATTATTTGAAATTTGATGGGTGGGATGTAAAATGTCCTCCAGTTGTGGAATGACCCACATAATGATGCTTCATTTAAGAATTATCTGTGGTCTGCACTTGCTTAACCCCCTGTGAGCGACCAGCAGCGCTGCGTGTTCTGTCAAGGTGCGACTGTAAATTACACAAACCACATGACACTGCTTTCTGTGTCTACGCAGAGAAAATTGAAGAAATAATTCCACACAATATGATGATAGTGCAGTCATGTCTTCCAGACCTTGTTTATTCAGACCACAATTGCTGCGAATGAGTCAAGACTGACTAGAAATAGAATCCTCCCATACTGCAGATATTCTATTGACAGGGCTCTATCAGCCGCAGGTCAAAGACAGTCTGAAGGCCAGCATACTGTTCAAACTAAGAAAAGAAGACATTCTTTACATCACAAAAAGCGTTTGCTTGGTTATGTGTGTTTGGAGGGGGAGAAGGACGCAGCAGGAATGACTGATTCAATATCCTCAGGTGGAAGCAGACAGAAAGCACTTTGGGTGAGTAAAGAAAGTCATTTCAAACTGTCAATCAAAGAGAATCGCTGACATCTGCCTGAAGATGGACGTATCAATCATGTAGAGTGCACCAGGGTTTATACTGGTAATGCAGTGACTTTAGACCCAAGCTGGGCACTGGTTCCTGGAGACAGGTCTCTGTTCATGCATGCAGTCTGTAGAGCATGGGTGTACTTAAATCAGAATTTTCAGGTCCAGTGTAATCTGCCAAATTGGACTGATCCTTCACTTATTAGCTTAGAGTGTCCCTGAGTTTTGTAATCCGGATATATAACTCACTCAATATTGTCACTGAGACATTTTCAAAACACCTCACCAAGAAAAATGACAAATACTACATTATTCATTGCTTCCACCCAGTTATATAACAAGTGTGCCTGCAAAAGTTCCACATATCAAGTCTTAAGTTTTGTTTGGAGGATCAAGTTCTTCTGTCTTTAATGGCTTTTAGCATGACCATTGTTTATGCAATATAAATTCATAGACAGTCCATAATGGGAAGGCGCTTTCTTTGGAGAGAACCAAGATCTATTCTCTGGGAGCCAGAACACTCATAGCAAATTTTGTGGAAATGAGCCATCAGTTTGCATCAAAATGTTGTCAAATTGAAGTTGATATTGGTGCAATGGAAATTGCTGGGGTGAGCAAACTCATTCTGAGTCATCCTCTGGAGGATTGACACAGGTTGTACTCCACTGAAGCAACCAATAAGAGAAAATAGCAGCATATAAAAACATTTCACATCAGCGTTGCATCTTAAAAGCTTAGCTCCATAGCATTTAAAGAATTCTGAGGCTCCAAATGCTCAATGTTTACCTCATTATTAGCCCCATTTCCACATTTGTTCCACACCACATCAGCAGTTCCAATAGCAACAGACTGCATTCAAATACTGGTAGAAATCCTGCAATTATGTGTGTATGTGATTCAGTAGTCCAATGAAATGATACATACAAATACGGAAGTTGGATTTTAGAAGTTCACAGGAAGTCAGTTATCTTAAATTACAATCCTTTCCAAAACAGACATCTTATCTTTCAAAAAGTCACCATCAAATGTTCTATTTTCAGTTCATAGTATGAAATGACTAAAGGCTATTTTAAATTGATGAGCTATAATAACGCCTCTCAAGGAGGAACTGCAGTAGTGTGAAAATGGACAGAACATCACACACTGCTAGAAAGGTGAACTGTGCAGAATAGAATCAAATGAAAACTGTCAAGGTTTCAGATGATGAAGTAAGCAAAGCTGAAGAACCAGGTGAGATTTAGTTGTTGAAACTGTTTCCTGTAGATGGCCATTTCAGGTTTGTTAACTTAGCAACAGATCATCTGATCACCGCTGGCAGCATCACTGTGCCGTTAACCATGACAGTGTGAGATGCTCTGAACTGCAGCAGCGAAATACAGATTTGTCACTAATACCTTAATTCCACTTTTGTTGAAACCCCTCTCTTGTTATGTTATCCCCTGTGAGTTTAGTGAAGGTTAATTGTAAGGAAAGTTATTTGAAATCAAGTAAAGGTCACACAGAGCTAATAGTAACAACAGCAAGGGAACAGCTCTCTAAAACAGGAGTAAAAGGCTTAATGCCCAGCAAGCAGCCAGCAGTGTGACATGACTTATTAAGGCCAACAACCAGCACTAGCAAGGAGTGGAGAAGTTGTTCTCTTTCAAACCTTGAAATCAGTCGTAACCCTGGAGAGGTACAAACAGGTGAAGACTCACTCAGGTGAACCAGCTCAAACATGCTGTTGAGATTTTATTTCTTTTTTAATTTTACCTTTATTTTACCAGGTAAAACTGTTTGAGAACCATTTGCAAACATGACCCTTAGTAGGAACAAATACACATGTAAACCACAGACACAAATAGACATAGAAACAAAACAAAGAACAAAAGTAAACAAGTAAGAAGCATGGGAGCATGTACATGTGAGTGAAAAAATGTGCATGAGGTGTAGAAAGTGTGTGTGTGTGTGTGTGTGTGTGCGTGCGTGTGTGTGTGTGTGTGCGTGCGTGCGTGCGTGCGTGCGTGCGTGCGTGCGTGCGTGCGTGCGTGCGTGTGTGTATAAGTATGCATGTAAGTGAAATCCAAAGTAATCAGCAGGAGCAACAGTCAACTGCAATCTGTTGAGTTTAAGCTAGAAGGTGGTGAGTGGAGTCAAAGTTGAAAGCTTCAGGGTGTTTTTTACAGTGTTCCAGTCGTTAGCTGCAGCAAAGCGAAAGGAGTTACTACCAAAAATAATAGAAGTGTAGGGATGATGAGCTGGATGTATTCACTAGACCTAGTGCAATATGAATCATGGACGAGGTGAAGAGTCTGGCTTTAGGTGTAAGACTGGATTTGGGAGAGCAGTAAGACTGGCCCAGGTATGAAGTGTTATGTGACTGATGATGGGGGGAGTGATTTATCAGCACCAACTTTGATTTATGTTCTCCTAGCACCATCTGCATGCCGCGTTACTACACATGACTGCTTGTGGACCATCACACAACCAGTGCACCCAGGACTTTCTGCCTTGCACTGCTTTTTGGCCTTGTGCCATTAAAACAGAGCCCTTACCCTCTGATCATGCACACCAGCTGGCAATACCTTGCTTGCCTGTAATTTGCATAAAGTTAAACTGTTTTCAGCTTCCACTGGTTGTGTAGCTGGGTAATTTTAGTACACAGTCACACTCGAGGGGTACCAGAATTATAACTTGAGGTTTATAATTTGTGACTCATCGTTGTGCAATAAGTACTTAAGTGTGAGTAGGGGTTACAGATGTACTAGACTAGGACTGCAATTTAAAAGTTTGTTAGTGGTTCATTAGGAGACACAATCACAGTCATTAAAACTGAAACAGACGACACTATGGGCGGCCTGAGTATGTATGTCGTGTTCAAAATTGCAGTTGGGCCTAAGATTGGGGCTAAAGGTAAGTTTTATTAAATTTTAATATGTACAAAGAGATATTTTGATCCAATAATGACGCTCGAGAAAAGGGTGGATGGTCAACAAAGAGGATTTATTTTTTGGTAACCATGAAGACTCAGTTTTGTAGAGGTCAGCCATTTTTTGATCTTCCTTACCATGGATGAAATGAGGACAATTTAAGGTGATAGTGGTGCTATAGGGGTTGTCACCAAAATCCTCTTAATTTATCCTTGGGGGGCTCAGACTGAGATTTCACAGCACATTCCATGGAAATCTCATTTGTTGCTGTTGAGATTTTTCTTTTCTAAAATGTATTTCTATCCATCTGCACACCTCCAACGTCTGCACTGACTGCTGTCATTATGTATTTCATAAAAAAACTGATCTTTAACAAATCTGTGGATCCAGACTATAAGCAACATCACAACCAGAATCTAATCACTTGGTCCTTGAGTCATTTCTGACCTTCGCTGAAAATTTCATCCAAATCTGTTTGTCTGTTTTTGAATAAAGCTGCTAACAGACAGACAGACAGACAGACAGACAGACAGACAGACAGACAGACAGACAGACAGATTTCACATCATGATGCTACCACCACCATGCTTCATTGGTGTCCGCCAAACATAGTGTCCAGTCTGATGGACAAAAACCTCCATTTTGCCTTTGATTTTGAAGTGTATATTATGTATAACTGTTATTTAGATCATATGACAGGCATTGTTTCCTTGGTCTGCATCATATTCTCTGCACAGTTTTTGAAAAATTTAAGGTCAGAGTCTAGTTTTTACTTGTGTAGTACATGTCCAGCAGCGATCGTCATAAAACTGAGCTGAGGCTCCGCCTCCTCAGCGGAGTAATGAGTCTGTCTGGTTGATGGGCACATAATTTTATGGGACTGGAGGGGCTGAGATAGCTGAAGTGACAAAAAGCTTTAATACTGTCAGTATACGAGTGCATGCTCTGATTTATGACCATGCTTCACAAATAATGGTTTAATGATGTAACAGAAGCTTGATATACTTTATCCAGGGAGTTAATTCATGCATGAGAAATCAAGCTGAGTTTTAGCAGTTTCATGGTCTTTTTAAGAGAACGTGACATCTTGTGCAATTTCTCCCCTTCCATGCTTTCATTTCTCCCTTTAGCTGTTGGGAAATTTTGTGATAATTATTTCGTTACTTTGTGAAGTCAGGCATCTGAAGTTCAAAGCTGATATGGATTCATGGCAAAGTATTCTGAAGAGACTCTTGCAAACTTTTTATCTGCTCAAAGAGGCCTACTGCTTATAGAATCAAAGCGCTGGTGCAGCACACACAGCCTCCGTAGCTAGATTTGACTGGGGTAAAAGTGAAAAGGTTCGATTGCAAACACCAAAGCATTTGTTAAATAACAGTGATTTGAAGCGCCTGTCATATTATTACATCCATTGTACTTGTAACTGGCAAAAACAGAGCTGTTTTTCCATGCATCAGACACATTTTCATTCCCGAGCTCATTAAGATATTAATACATGACTCGCCCCATCACCTTGTGTTTATCTTGTGATAAAATTCACTCTGTTTTGAATCATAATTAACCCTGTGATTGAATAGAGCATCCATCATTTATCCTGACATGGACACGACAAAAATGAGACTCCTGAATGTGTGATTGATGTGCCAATTAATTTCTATGAAATAAGATTATATCTTGCACTGTTATTATACTCTGCATAAGTAATAGCCATCGCATAATGAGAGCAATTATTCAACATGAATATGACAAAATATCTTAATGGTCACAGGACCCTGGAATAATCAGATTCTTTACAGAAATTAAGTGAAACAAAGCAACAGACTGATCTTCTATCTGGTAACACACACACACACACACACACACACACACACACACACACACACCTTATAGGCTACATCTTGTATCCAAACTGGTACCATTAAAAGTAAGTATTAAAATTAAGCTTCTAGCAGCCCTGCTTTCAAATGTGCGTGCAAATACACAGCTATAACTTTAAAAAAGGAGTTTCTTCCATCAATTATCTCTAATCAGATCTCAGGATGACCACTGAGACAGCAATCTAAAGATATCAAGTCACGCTGAATCTAAAAATGTGTGTTTAATGCCTGTGTGTGGAGATGTGACTCAGAGAAGGAGCACAGTTTTTAGTTCAAACCGCTGAAAACTAAGGGTTTTTAAGTACCTTAACTGCCTCCATGAACTGTGTGGCACAGCCAGTGTTGCTTCCACCAACTGCTGACTATGTTGGAGAATGACCAAATCAGCAGCTCAGAGTACATTCTCTACAGTATCTGCACTGGAGTCTAGTAGCTGATCAGGAAACAAATGCATCAGAGGCAGATGTTCTGCTGCTGTCATTCTTTCCGGCCTTCTGAGGTGAAAGTAGTTGACTTTTCATTGAGCGACAACAGTTTATTTGGAAAGTTGGAAGCTAATCTAAGTGCTGTAGTCCAGTTTCAAATGTGATCAGCTGTTAAATGACCTTTATTGCAGCACAACATTCCCATACATATCCACAAGTACAGCAAAATATGTGTTTAAATCATGTGGTTGCTGAATCATGCCTTATTTTATATAATTCAGGAGTTTTGAGGTTCAACAGCTCCAGATCCTCTTTGTTGATTGGTAGGTGGAACACAGAAGTGGCTGGGCTGAATGTGTTTATGCTGAAGTTATAGGGAGTAGACTGCTGGATTACACTTGTGAGACTCAAATGTGCACACATTATGCTCAGATTTTGTGGATATTTGGAAGCACTCAGTGCACAAACCCAGATTTTTAAGAAGCTGTTGCCATCAAGAGGTGTAAAAACAAGATTAAGAAAAATGTGTTTTACAGGGAAAGAACATGGAAGTCCTAAAATAGCGTCCCTGGAGAAAACTCTTCTGCTTTTTTCCTGAAGCAATAAACCTGGAACCTGATGTTCATCAAGAGGCTACCCAAGGATAATCAGAAAAGGTCAAACATGCTGTAAATCCAACGAATTTAATATTAATTTTAGATATGGACATGCAAGCTGGAGGTCTGTGACAGTACAATGAGATCCTGTCTGATCTAATCAGACTGAATTTAATCTGACCTGAAATGTCTTGAATCACAGGTCAAGCAGACCCTGTAAATCTGCAGAAGATTAAAAATGACAAAAACAACTTACATTTTCATTCAACTTTCTGAAGAGCAGGGAATGATGCCTTAAGAGATAAACAGAATTACATGGAAGTACTGTCAATCCATCCAATTATTTTATTGAATCCTGAAGAAAAAGTCCATGAAAGCAGCCTACACACTGGCAGCAGATCCTGTAAATACTGACCACCCAGCAGTGATGCATTACACTCCCCATATGACAAATGGGAGCTGATAATACTTGAGGCCTGGTTATGTCCATTCAACCTCACATTGCTGCAAATGACAACTGCCAGGAAACCCCCTCAGAGAACAGGAAATATTGAAAGAAAACATTTTATGAGCACAACAGAAAGATACAATGTATGAAACCACCTCAGAGTCAGATATTTACAGATTTTTGTCGGAAATCATAGATGCTCTGCCTCTCTTTTCCCTTCGGTATCCGTTTGCTATGAAGCACCACACATCGGGCTGGTTGGTAAACATGAGCATGCTATGACCGGTATACTGTGGTTTTAAGTGATCAATAGTGAAAAAACTTAGCATTTTGGGAGCTGAAACTGTCTCTTGCAGCTTAAGTTGTCAAGCAGCAACGTAATACATACTGACGGTTTGTGGTGAAAGGTTCAGTCATCTCTTTAAAAGAGACAAAAATAATCTGATAAAAATGTGCCAGATCATCCTCCCTTCTCTCCAGTGGCTTTCAGACAGCAGATGTTTTATCAGGGATGTTGACCCTGGAGACACGCTACTTTGTGAATTGTGGCTTTGAAGGGTTGTTAGAGGGAACGCTTGTCTGAAACAAAATGGTTTGCTTATACCTTTGAAAAGTAGCACAGAACAACAGAAAAATCTCATTAAACATAAACTGCCCAAGAGTGATGTGTCATGCAGTTAAAAGCCACATAAGTTCAGATACTGAACTGAATCTGCTGTGATTTATCTTTGATAGTGAAATTACTCAAACAGCAGAGAAGCTCTAAATCCACCTTATTCAGCTGTGTACTGTTACTTCCATTCTTTTTCACATGTTGGCAGCAGCTTCTTTTCAGTATGACCGGGAACACTAAACTGCTCTGTTCAGCTGATGGTAGGTTTTGTCATTTTCTCACTGAAATGATTCATTCTTTTAGTCATTTACTACTGAATCATTTAACATTACAAGGGGTCTTGGGCTTACGACGTCCTCGACCTACGGAGTTTCATCGTTACGTCGGGACTAGTTGATGAATATGCCATCATGCAGCACTAAAAGACGGCTTTGTTTCCATTCTCCAGTTGTACGCCACCTTGGATTGTGCTACATTCGCTAACTTTTTGCCCTTCATGATGGCTCCCATGCGTAACTCAGACTCTTCTGATGGCAGTACTTCGAAGGAACGGAAAGCCATCTCCATGTGTGCTGTCTTCATTGCAACATAAAAACCGCATCTATCCAGCTAGTGAATCTCATGCTTGCAAAATGAATCATGAGTCGTAGCAAACTCGACTTCTTTACTGTGGCTCTTGATACACATTACAGAGTGAAAACTGCAACAAAAACAGAATAAAATAACATAAATACATGTAAAGAAATCCTTATAACTGAACCAGTAAGTCCAAAAATGAAGTTAATTACGACATTGCCTCTGTGGCGTTTACAAAGTAGAGAGCTGTGCATGTACCTGTGTAAAGCGAAACAGGAAAATAGTGAACAGTAAGTGACAACTGTCAATAGACAACTTCAAAATAAAGGCTTTTTCAAAATAGAAGTACATTGATAATTCTACCTGAAGGGCAACACACCATGGAAGTGAAATTAGATTTAACAAAACGCTCAAAACAGGGTGAAACACCAACGAACATCGGCATTATTAGATCAAATTGTAAAAACAGTGCAACATATTCTGTTATCTTTGTATAAAATGATTCATACACGTATGAAACTCGTTTTTCATGACTTTTATGAAGAACTGATCGATATCATGATGCACGCAATGGCTTTGTTTACATTTTCTCTGGAGTTCCGGCTTACTGTGAAAATCGACTTACGCAGATCTGTAGGAACGGAACTCCAACAGAAGTTGAGTACCCCTGTACTTTAGAGATGATTGGTGAATGTAGTAAACTCACTTGTGAGAATTGGAATCTGGCAGATTCTATACATCCATGATGATGATCTTTGTAGAAGATTGATCATGCTAGCTTTATGGGTGAAAAACAAAGCGTCTTCACACAGTTGAATTCTGCCCAGTGCCAATTTGGATCTATTTGTATCCACTCAAGTTTAATTATGTTGCTTCATGACAAACTCCCTCAGGACACCCCTGAATAAATGGGTATAATGAGCTGATCGGGTATCTGTAGCAAACTTCTATACGAAACCAAGGGTTCAGGTTGACTGTTTCTGTTGGATCGTGGTGATGGTTAAAAATCAAGGTGTAGTGTCCAGTATTGCTAAAATACCATTCATTCTTGCTGGTGTGTGAATCCTGACCTGGAACTCATGGAAGTCGTGACTTCTTCATTTAAATCTGCTGGTTTCTGAGACTTCTAAAGACACTAGACTATGAAAAACACCTGATTTGATCTGTTGTTAATGAAGCCAGTCTTGAATTGTACAGCAGTAAGCATACTGACGAAACACGGGAGAGCTAATGACTAAAATCATAGGTTAAAGACAGCTTCTTTCTAAAGGATACTAGAGCTTGACTGTGCTACTTGCACTAGTTGATGTGCAATGTTGGTGTTGGACAATTCCTTTATCTAATAATTCCTGAGACCACAGTTTGATATTCACCAAATCCTGCTTTAATCTACCCTGACAGTGAGCAAACATGACATTATTTGTCAGATTTCAAGCTTAAAAATCAGATATCCATACGCCGTTGAACTGCTGAGCAGTTTTTCTGTAATTCAGAACAAGATGCTATCCAATTAACTATTTTGCTCTTCATCTAGATTTAAAACACTTTCTGCGTAATATTAAAGTACTAGTTATGTCAAATTGTGCCACATTTGCTCTCTGCTGACACATATACAGCTAATTGTCATTCAACTTGATACAACTCGCTGTAATTGTGATCTAGTTATTTCAAAGACCTTTTTCATGTGCTGCTTCCATTATTGTACCACCCTTGTGGTGCTTTTTTAACAGTCTCAGACTATTACTGTAAGCAGACTACAGTGATCTGTAGCGCTTTGAACACAGACAACTCTTCTCACTATGTCTTGTGGGGTACACATCAAATCATTTTTAGATTCTCTGAACTCATTAGGAATCTACCATGCACACCTAAATGTGTTTTAGCATATTGTGCTAACATCATCAGTAAGTGAGTCTGAAATAACAACTGATCTCTTTTTCTTTTTTAAAAAACCGAGACTGCTGTCATATTATAATGTATCTTGTGAAGAGAAAAGAAAAGTTGATTGGATTTTTCGCAATCCCCAAGAGCAGAGTTCATTTGGGAGCTGGAAGGCCTGATATGAAGCTGTAATGGGCTAAACACTGATGTGTTGGGGCTGGAAGAGAACAGGGCTTCCCATTAATTGAGCTTCTGTAGTTTCACCCTTTTGTGGAAATTAAATGTGATTGTCTCTGTTGTCACTGATGGAAGAGCCTGTCCACAAGAACAGAGAAATCCCAAATTTTTCTGAAGGTGTCTCCTAAACTTCACCGTCTACATAAAAGTGGGACGAAACGCTGGCTGATGTCACCTTTCAAACAGGTGTTAGTCAGAGCTGCCAATACACAAAATAGCCAAGTTGAGCTTTAAAAAACTCTGCTCAAGCTGTCACAATTTAGGGTTCTCCTCAAATGTCACCTCTCAGCTCTCATTTGGCATTCCCGTTGCGGGTAGTAAGCACTTTGTCATTCTGCTAGCCGTCGACTTCAATTGGCATTTCACTCAGTGTCTCTCATTTCATTCAGTATGCTTCGGAGGCTGCCTTCGCCTCTGTCCCCTCATTCCCAGCCGTGCCATTTCACCTTTTTGTCTCCCTGGAAATGGATTAGCCAGCCAGGACAAAAATTAAACTGCCAAATCAATTAGGACTCCTCAAAGGTGCCGATTCATTTCCACGCTTGTTCGTCACGCCCTTTTCTACGCTCATCTGTTTCCACCTTTGGATTATTGGTTGCTACACACGAGCTTAGAAAGGTAGACATTCAGAAGGACAGGTGCTGAATGTGAACAGTTAGGAACGAGTTCCAAGGTACTTTATTAAAATAGGAACATATTTATTTTAATATTACAGTAGAAGAAAAAAAAATATGCAAGACCAGCAAAAACTACTTCATTTCTCTCTATTAAAAAATGACTTCTTTTTATTCTCTCAAAGCTTGACAAAGTCCAATCAAACAGTAGGCATATGTTATTCAACTTAACTCCAGCCTGTCTTTAAGAACAACGGACATACAAAAAAAACCCAAAACAAAAAAACTGTTTAAAAAATATGCTTCATTCCATATTTTATTGTAAACAAAAAAAAAAAGCTTGGACTTTAAAAATGAGAATAATTTTACTTAAAAATTGACATAAAATAGACCTATTATAAATATTACAGCAGTTTTACAGCACAACAGTTAGTGTATTTAACATTTAATATATGTATTTTTGACAAATACAGAAAAATTGCGGTCATAACTGTAATAAATACTAAAGCATATGTCCGTATTTTGTGTTTGTTGATTACCAAATGTTAGTATTAGACAGTTGAGGCAACTTGTCCACATATTTGCCCTCGTGTGGCTTGTTTATGGTGGAGAACAGATGTTCTTCTTTACATGTCTGCTGTGCTAAGGGCTCTCAGTTGCTCCTTCGGGTCTTTAAGACAGGAGTCAAACACTTTAATAAGTGATGGATAGGGAGCATTCTCCTGCTTCCTCTTTAGAGGCTACAGAAAATGATCCCTGGTTTCAGCCTTTTCATTTGCATGAGGAATATGTTGCTTAGCTTTATGAGTCACTGATGGTGTTGCATAGAACAACCTTGTTTCAGGCCAGCAGGACAGGACATTTACCAGTGGGAGTTTGCTATCACCTGGACCAGATCCGGCCTCCAATGCAGTGACATTGGGGACCTGGAGGTAGCAGCCGCCCTGAGCTCAGTGTACTGTGAGTGGGGCTCAGGAGAGGCTGTGTAGCCCAGTTTGTCAGTCTGGAGTCTAGAGGTAGAACTGGCTGGCTGCTCCTCATTTTCTTCCAGTGCAGCCTGATCAAAACACAGTTTTGTCAGATTATAGAGGGAGCTTGCTTCATCACCAACAATCTCCTTTCATGAATTTAACTTAAACAGAGCTGTTGTTTCCCCACAAACCACGAGCCTCAAATCCACACTGATATTCCTATATTTAGCCTGAACGTTTTTTAACTGAGTATCACTGAAACACATCGGTCTGTACAGGCCCATACGTCTGCTCTGCTCTCCCCAGTGGTTGCTTGTTGGTTGCTTGTTGGTTGCTTGCTGGTTGCTTGTTGGCCATGAGGCATTTTTTCAACAAGTATTTGGAACAGTTTTGGAAGGAGAGGACAAACAACATGTTTTATGTCCCTGACTGGTTTATTACTTTACTTTTTCTCTCATGACACTTGTTCATTGTACTTTTACGATCGACAGTTAATATGGGCTGTCAAACTGGGCTTCTTTCCTGTTCGATGCAATTATTCTGCTTCCCTGCAACAGTGACTTTTTAAAATTATTTTTTGACATTTTTGCGTTTTTTTTTTTTGACACTAAACACAGTAAAGAGAAACAGCTCATATAGGCAGCAGAGGGATGGATGATGTCCACCAACTGGTCCTATCAGGACTCACATGTTGTAGTTACTGTGATGCTACTTTCCTGTTATTCTTCTCATGTCTTAATTCTTTGTGATAATGACTAAAGATATTTTGCGATATGAAAGCCTAAAGCTTTGGAAAGTGGTTAGTTTTTTTTTCTTTGGTTGGTTATTGTGTGATTATTGTCACATGGATCATGTAATAACGTAATTTAAAATGAGCAAAATGCAGCGCGTATTACATTTAATTACATGCTGTTCTAATTGTATTCTGAACAAAATACACACACACACACACACACACACAAAAATAACTGCTTATTTAAAGTTACACATACAGCTGCAGGCAACAATACAATAAAATTAAAGATTAAAACTGAAAAAAATGCAAAAGAAAAATGATGTGTTTCAGTGAAAGGTCTTTCTGATGAGCAGTCATCTGAAGGTTGCAGAGCTAGAAATACAAGAATCTAAAGCACCACCATGTTGTACATTTTATTAAACATAAATACAGGTATGAACTACAGGACAAAATATTTTTTTTAATTATTAATTGATAAGAATAAGAAATATAGAAATATAAAAAAAAATCAAATGGATAATTGTTCAGCTCTCTCATACCCACTGGAGTCTCCTTAGTCTCAAATATATACATACATTTTCTATATAGTGAAAGATCCAAGGAGTCAGTAAAATACACAATGATCTGTCTAAGTGCTATACTTAGATAAATAATCCTTCTGTTTCAATTGCATGTATCACAGTTTGGATGAAATGTGAACATGAGTGCTGAAGTTTCTCCAGCAGCCCTTTGGGTCTGGCCCACTAATTGTAATTCATTGAAGCTAACGCAGTGGGATTGTGATGCTGCGATACAAAGACGGTCAAGTGCCTTTTCTGAGGACATCTGCATGACTACTTACAAGAACAACGTCTGAAAAGAGGACAAACTCTGACCTTGGCGGTGCACACAGGGACTGATGTGTCCTCGTTACGACAATAATGTGGCTGCCAAAAAGTGTATGGGTGTCATGGACAGAGCTGGGATGATAGTAGCGATACGATGCATGCGGCTTTAATGGCACATTTAGTATCAGCCCATAAATCCATAGCTTACCTCTTCTTTATGTTGTGCTCTGAGACGTTGAACAGTTCTATGGGAATGATCCTTTGGTCTTTAATTCCTGTAACACTGGCTTGTCAAATGGTCATTTCCCCTTCACTGGATAAAGTAATGGAGTAATTGTACACAATTCAAGCACTTTCATGTTTTCTACACGCACAATTGCAGGCTTTACATGTAATTAACATAGCTCTTGTCATAAACCAATGGACTGTGAAGGGGATTAGTGTTTGCATGTGAATGGGACCCCTGTCAGCTGTGGGATGTAATTAGAGTTAACAACTAAGCTTAGACCCAAAACATCTTCAAGCAAGAGTTCGTGAGCATTGTAATTAGGAAGCACTTTACAGGGTGCTCTACTGTGCTTTATGTATTTTACACCCACCATGGTCTCACTTGGTTCTTAAGGAGGGGCCACATCATTCCCAAGGGCCTCAGCCAAGAGGATAAGATGGGATTTGGAATGCATGCAACATTCACATCTCATTATCAGATATGATTAAGTTGTCCTGGCTGCAATGGATCTCAGAGATGCCAAACACATCCATCATAATTGGAGATGTGTCATTGAGTATCAATACGCTGTCAGTGTGAACAGACTTTTACATGCAGCGTCTGCTCCTCTACTGCATTGCCCTGGAAGTTTGTTGATATATATATTACAAGATGTATGATCTCTCTTAAACTACGAACCAGTCACAGTTGAATTTTCTGGCTGAATCGCAGGAGTTAAGGTGGAGCTGCCATTGTTTTGAACTGAGAAAAAAAGCCTACATTTTACCAGATTTTACATGAAACATTTTCTAGTTATTTTATTTATGAGAGGGTTAGGAGATTTAAGCTTCTCAGTGGCTGAGCAAGAGTAACAAATTTAAATCTCAACAGATTTAAGGGCAAACATGGTGAGAATTATGTTGGTGCACTAGAATGGAAGATGCAGTTCCTTTCCATAAAGCTTATGGCATAAACCATTTAATGGCATTTCAACTATTGGATCAACTACTATTGACTTACAGCTCAACCTAGTTGTGTCACCTCTAACACTCAGAAAAAAAAGAAGAAACCAATTTAAGCCCAGTGGACACTGTGCATCCAAATTCACATCTCCTTCTTCTTGGTTGAGGACGATGCAGCCATGAAGAGCTTTGCTTATTTCACAGTAAGATGTGCAGCACTACTGGTTACAGGTGGACGGCAGAACAGTATTTTTTTATATCGAGGGTGGCTGATGACACATCTGCAAATAAGGATGTAGCTGAGGCTGCTAATGACAAGGAATTAGTTTCATGCCATTCATTAATCTGATCATTTAAAATGACAGAGCCTGGTCACACAACATGAGCTCTGAATGGGACGACAGTCAAGAGAAATGTCAAGAGAAAAATATAAAACTTTTATTTTTAAACTGGAGGCAGTAAATATAATGTCCTTCCTTTGTGTAATGTGAACAGATGGTTTATTGAAAATAAGGCCCCAGTTCAACAAGTCAGGGTAATCGTGCTAATACTGGTAATTTAACAAAGTCAAATATGAGTGTAAAGGCGACTGAGATCAAAAGCTCATCCTTGACCTCGATAAAATCACAGTAATACCTGTTTTTAACTGCCATGAAACTTTCCATTTTATCACACAACCTCCCTCAGCAGATGCAGTTTACCCAGTTACAGTAATAGTACTGGTGGTTGTGTACTTTGATGCTATTTATATGTAAAATATCTTTGCTGGCTTTCACATAATGACCTTTTCAAGAAAAAAATGGGGGAAAAAAGGAAAATTTACTTTTATTTTAAAGGAGGCGAGCCAAGAAAATGCATTTTAGCTACATTTTAACATTTAGCAGATGATTCAGGGATTATTTAACTATTTAGTAGGCAACCTGAATGTTGGTTTAAATCTCTGTAGTGAATTACAAAAAGCCATTTGACCCAAAAAATTACAAGATTTATTATTTTAATTGAATTTGCTTTTTTTCTGTGAGACTGATACACTGGTCAGTGGTTGGAGGTTGATGTCTTGCACAACAGGCCCTTTCATATTGCTGCTGATCAGCTGTGTTTCCAGACAGCCAGTTTCTTTCAAGATGATGACATTCTGTGTAGTTCAACTTGAAGATTGTATATTTTAAAAGATGATGAAAGGATCCAGTTCGATTCTTGTGTTTAATTTATCTCTGCTGCATGTCTCATGTTTACTTAGCAAGTCAGAATATTTATCTTCTCTCAGTTAGCACCTCTTTAGAGTCATGATAGAAAGACATTGATTCCATTCATCTTCTCTTTTGGCAGCTGTCTTTTTATGATATTCATCAAATCAAATCAAACTACCACTTACATTCTGACTGCACAAACCTCTGTGCTGCGTTTGTAGATGTACACTCCCAACAGACGCTCTTACATTGTTAGACATCGTCAATGTGCGATGTCTGATGCATCACAGGTTGCCTTATCTACTTCTACTTTAGCTCAAGATGCCCTACATTCATCAAAGTTCCTCAGAGAAAGGCTACAAACTCACAGCTTTCAATCACAGTGGGTGCAAGGGCATATAATTAGATCCAAAGTGGGAACATTCAGCTGTGAGATATATTTATCTTACGGACAATATATCTAAATATTGCTGCATTGGATGCTGGTCTATTTCCTGCTGCTGTGGGTGCAGAAACTGTTATCTCAGCCCTCTTCCATTTCTCCTCGTATCATTATTGAGCATCAGTGCAAATGGCGGCTCTACAAAGAAAGCCTTGCTCTTTGATTCTGAGAGACTGACACCAAGACATGCAGCTTCAGATCTTTGAGACATTTTCTGCTATCATTCCCCAGTGGTGCAGTAATGGGAATATCCTGACATTATGTCACATTGTGCACATTTGGCCAGTTATATGACAAAAGACACACATCAGTGACTAACAAAATGGATCCAGATGTGCAGGGAACACAGCCAAGAGGTTTAAGTAGCCGGTGGCTGGTGAAGTATGGACGTATTTTAAGTACAGGAAGCGTGATGCAGGATGACTTTTTTCTGCCTCTATCATATCTGTTCACAGGGGTATAAAAGCGATTGCCATCCAAAGTAGTTGCACAACGCATCAAATATCAGCTAAAATTCAAATTATTCAAATGATTGCAAAGTTAAAAAGAACAAAAGAAAAAAAAGACAAGGTTTGTTCGTGCAGAATGTTGACATAAACTATAGCTGAGAAATGAAACCATTTCATGTGTCCCATGCAAAAAAAAATAATCACTCCTTTTTCTGTAGAAAATATGGGATTTGCTTGGCAAGAAGATGCAAAGGCAGGCACTTTTTGTTTCTTTTTAAATGTAATAAATATAATAATTAGGTAACAGATCACTCTGTTTCTTCAGCCTACAAAGAGGCTGCTGAAAATGAAAAAATAACCAATATAATTATGTTTTTTGTAGAACCACTTTGAAACCTAATTTAAACTCACCCATAATCAAAGTCTATTTTCATTTACTTGTCCAATATAGCAGAGATTCAAGCAAATCAGAGATGGTCGATGAGATGGCCCCCAATGATTTGAGATGGAATAACCCTCTTTTGACTTGAGTGCTGTTGGGCATAAAATCACAAAAACATTAGAGAAAGTCACAGGTTTCAGACTTCTACAGTGTTTGCTCATAAGGAACAAGACATGATGGATAAGATTGCCTTTTTACGCGTGTTGCTAATACCTTGCCAGTGTTCAACTAAGCCACAATGGTGTTATAGAGAATTGCTATCCACAGTACCGGATATGATGTGGGTAAATAGAATTAACATGGGTAGGTTAGCTTAGCACAATACAAAAGAACTAACTTTTTTTTTTTTTTTTAAGTATGAACATGTAATTGGTTGTTTAATTAATTTTATTGATTTATTAACTTATTTGAGAGAAAAAAACAAAACAAACAAACAAACAAAAAAAATCAAAACAAGCAACTAAAGCGGATGCTAAGCTTGTGGTTTTAAATGAGACCGGACTGTTCTCAGCCCAGAGGAGTGGCATCCTGAAGTCTCACCATCATTATGAGGTTGTAAGAAGGACGACTTCTCTCAGCACTAATTAGCCTGATGAGTTCAATGAAACATCACTTCTGCTGCCCAAGTGGGAGTGGTTTTTCTCAATGTGATGAAACACTGCCAAAGATAATAAAATTATCCTCTTATAAGACGTGAAAAAATCAAAATAATAAAATGAAATTATTATATATATATATAGTATTATATATTTTTTAAATATATATATATATGTTGAAATCTGCATTGCCTTTCTTAAATACACTGTCATGAGACTGATTTGATGCATTTAGTATTGTCTGGGCTTTTAATGTAAATATTGTAGTTTCACATCAAATGTAAAGGACAATTTAGAGGTCCTTTCATGTGCATTTCAATACTGCTTCAAAGCTGGCATTATATTATGCAAAGTGGTGATGAGGAGATTTTTACTGCAGCCTATAATGGCACATTTCCTCCCCCATCACAGTTTAAGATTACAGGGTTTAATCTGTCATATGAAGCCCCTGACCTGAGTTTAACCTCCTCCGAGTGTTTGTGTTTGTGAAGCCTATGATTGCCGGATAACCTCATTTTAATATTTGGTGGCTTTAATGTGTTGTCAGCGGCGGTGCATGTCTATCATCCAGGGTCAGGCTGCTCACATATCTCACCCCGTCACAGAAGAGCTGCGATACAGTTGCAGCAACGCCGGGTGGTCTGGTATATATTTCAGCTTAAACGATGACCGTTTTTCTTCATGTGACATTAATTTAGTCTCAGCAACTCAATGAAGCTTTTTTGATGCACAATAATTGCAGAGCACATTTTACAAGAAGTCAATTTGAGATTTGCATGAAGAATGGCAGCGAGTCATGGTGGAAGGGTTTTGCAATAAAGAGACAAGCGATTGAAATTGAGATACTCGTATGCGGCCACAGCTTTGGCTCAGAAGGCACTCATGCGATAGAAATGAAATATAAATGGGAAAATAATGGAGGTTTACTCCAAGAGTGTCAGAGAAAACTTTTACATTGCTGTCACAGCCTCAAAACTTACTTTAGTGCATGTTTATCAGGTAGACATTTAGATAAGAGAAAGACCTTGACAACTTGAAATAGTTAAGCGCGACAAAAGTGATTATTCTCTGTGAAAGGTTTCTTTCAGAAACATCTTAGCTTCAGACAAATGTCTTTATACAGAAGGTGATAAATGCCAGGATTCAGAATTGATATTGCAAGTTCATTATGTCACATTTACCTTAATTGCACTTGTACAATGCTGGGTGACTAATGGGTTCACATTCATAAAATAAAACTAATTTCCTTTAGTTTTAATGTCTGTGAATTCAAAGAGTCTGTTTAGATAAAATATTTTAGAACATTTGAAAGGTAAAGGTGAACCCACACGTGGATTTATTTTCAACACGTGAACAGAGCGCACCGCCAGCTGACCTCGAGTCACAGCAGAGAGATATTGTCCTGAAAAAATGAAATGAAATGAAAAGATTTACATTGTTGTTCCTGTTATCCTCCCACACACAGTCAGAGCTGCATGTGATTAGTCTATGGATCCTGATGCTGCTGTGCTGGATGCTACACAGTGTGTGCAATGCAACCTCGAGTAACAGTTCTATTTGACTGATTCACACACATTTGTGTATGTTCTTTGCAAACATTTGCATGGAATTTAAATCTATTACATTTTAAATTATAAAACATTTATGATCTTTTTTTTGCAACTCAGTTCCCAAAAGTAGAGAAATGTAATATTAAAACTAGAAATGCACTCAGAGAGCAGTCCTCCTCCAAGGCTGCTCATTCCCCCATATGTCAGAAATGCAGCATTTTTTTTTGTTTTTTAGAGATGCAGCATTTGTTTATTAGTTATTGATGATCAGAAATCATGGCAACATAGAATGTGTCCATTTAATATAGATGTACCCACAAACAAAATGACCTTGTGCTGATCACAGGCGTGTGTTCTGCATGTGTACCTTATGTACGGATACTGAATCACGTGACCTAAATATGTAGCGGGTGGCAGGAATTGATGGGACTCAGAAACACCCCCACAATTTAATCAGTTGTTCCTTGTATCATTTCCTACAGATAAGTCTTGCTAAGTCCACAGTGGTGGATTTGTAGTAGGATCACAATCATTGATCGTCAGCAGGAAGCTGACATAGTGTTCACTTGTTGTCATGGTTACAGTGACATCATGCCGCTATCTGGCAATGATACAGAAATCTTTAACAAATATGTGGATCCAGACTATAAGCTGCATCACTGCCAGAATATAATCACTTGGTCCTTGTGTCATGGCAGCCCTTCCCTGAAAATTTCATCCAAATCCGTGAGTACTGTTGCTAACAGACAGACAAACAGTCAAACGTGCGCCGCGTTCCTTGGCGGAGTAATGAACTTTGTCAACACAGTGGCGAAAGAATGGTCAGCAGCATCACCACAATCAGGACTGTTATTCTTTGTAGTTTGAAACATAAAGACTAAATTTAACTATCATGTGTGCATTAAGGAGAAGAGGCAGTAAATAGAATGCTGTCATGCTGCGCTGCTGTGATAGTGTTTGAACATCCACAGCCATGCAGTAACCGATTTAAACTGGGATAATTTCACATACAGTCAGTGACAAGAGATTTATCGTTGTTTGTTTAATCTCATTATACATCAAGTCTGCACCTTTGAATGCACTGAGCCTTTCAAATATCTTTCCTAAGAAAGTAAACTAGCATGTGGGAATGAAACAATATGTATCCCTCCAAAATAAGAAACTAATAACTAATGAACACTTAGGATTTTAGACCAAGCACCAAACCTACTCTGAGTCTGGTACATGAATGAATCTGATGAGGCTCGTCCGTACTTCTTGGCGTGTGGGCTGCAGTTCAGCTTGTATAGGGAGTGTGGAGGGCAGCAGTTCTGTACAAGAGCTGATATCAGCTGCAGCAAAGTCAAGTCAGGTCAAGTTGGGTCATGTATACAGTTTATACAGGTCTGAAGTACTGAATACTCACAGCCACCAAGTGCATACAGATATATTAAGCCCTGAGGTTGAGTCACGAGCTGCACTGCTTAAACTTCAACTTTGTCACACAGGCTGAGTGAGTTTGTAATGCCATTTAAGGTTTAAATAAACAGGAGAAAGTGAAAGCTCTCGTCAGCATCGGACTTTAGAGTGTGAGCATATGGCTGTTTTTTGGAGGCAACACAAACCTGCACAGACTCAGTTTGTATCGAACCATCAGAAATAGCATTAGAAAAGATTCAGTTGCTTATTTTTGGCCAGCACTACATATTGAAGCTTCAGGCATGCAGAAACAATAAAGCAGCCATATCTCCAAGATTCAACATATTTACTGTCTTCAGGGTACTCAGGTAATTACAGCTCCGGAAAGTTTTCATTGATCATACTTGCAATGTTGGCAAATCACAACTGAAATCTGGTTAAAGTTAGGCAACTTAAGTCACTCAATTAGCTTTAGAGAAACTATTTTGACATTTAAAGGTCAGGGCTGCACACTGGCTCAGTGGTTAGCACCGTTGCCTTTCAGCTAGAAGATCCCCAGTTTGCATCCTGGTTCTCCCTGTGTATGCATAGGCTTCCTCTGGGTTCTCTGGCTTCCTCCCACAATCCAAAAACATAGACATAGTGATAGACTGTTACCTGTCCAGGTGTCCCCTGCCTTTACCCTCAGTCAACTGGGATAGACTCCAGCCCCCCGCGACCCTAAAGAGGATTAAGCAGTGTATAGATGATGAATGGATGGATCTGAAGGTCAGCTTTAACTAGGCTGAGAGAGGACATGAACTGGAGATCAACTCTTTTCATCCCATCACATCAAACGTTTCACTGAAACACATGGACATTGGAACTTTTTTCCATATTTATCTGCAGTACCTTACATATCCCGACTAAGGCCTGTTGAAAAAAACTCAGCAAAGTTTGCTAAACAAATGTTCTTCAATCCAGCAGCCAGAAAAGAAACTGCTCAATCACAAGTTTTGAACTCTGAATGGGGAATCATCCAGAACTTCCGTCCTGATGTCCTGAGAGGCCCAGAGGATCTAGAAGAGCTCCACAGCTCACTCCTGTGTTGTGGAGTCACACTGTGTAGTGCTGTAAAAATTAAGTTATGGGATGTCAAATCAATCATCAAGAACCAGTGACCAAAGCCAGCACCTGATGTAAGTGATTAATGTGATATCATGGACTTGCATTTAAATGCAAACATGTTTTGTTTGTGATGTCTACATTCCTCAAGAATTTTACATTTAAGATTAATTTCAAAAGAAATAAAGGAAAAAAAGTAAGCTGATGTGTTATTTGAAATCCATTTCATGATACCAGGCTGACATGATAATCAACAGTCTTTGTTAACAAATTTCCTGCTGAATGGATCTGGAATGATTTGAACTGTTTGTAGGGGTGCTGTGGCACGAAACAAGAACACCATGCATTACAATAGGCAAGATGCGGGGAGATGAATAAGGTTGGCAGTGTCTTCTGAAAGAAATAGGAACCTGTACATTTAGATCAAATAAATGCAACCTGAGCATGTTTCAGGCGGTTTTGCATTCAACATGAGGACATACATGGACACAATCTATAAGCAATAACACAGAGGAAAGGAAGTGAGCTGAAAATATTTGAATTTTTTGTAATATGTGCACCAGAACAGGCAAATAATGTCAAGAAGAACACACAAAGGCTAGGACTTGCAGCTAATTTAAATTATGAAACGCTTCAAAACGCTTTGCTCTTCCCCAGTTAGCATGAAAAGAGTTTAGAATAATAAAGACAATGACAAAATCAAAGTGACAAAAACAGAGTAGGACGATGCTCCCAGACAGAACTACATTAATTTGTAATTATCAGTAGTTAAAGAATTTATTATAACAGAGCTCTGATAAGCCAGGACAGAATATAACAAATGATGAGGTGCTTATTTTCAGGTCGACCCAGAGATTTCTGTGGTTGCATTTCAAACTGGAGCAGTTGAATTGAAGAATTTTCATCTTTATTAGACCAAAGCTCCAACAAATATTCTACATAATCAAATGTCTTTTTTAATTCTGCTACCTGGTTAAATCCTGCTAAAAGTGAAACAATATGCCCCTAACCTGTGGCCTTGCCTTAAAACTCCACACTCACCAACAGCTGATGATTACTTATCCAAATTGTTATGATTATGCTGATGATGTGTCACAGGAGGACCCAAAATAGGCACCAGCCAGGTAGGGAGGATTCGGTGACTTTATTTAAAGCAGGGAGGCAGAAGATAGAACAAAACATGTAGAAGACTATGAGAAGACAACAACAGAGTAGAGAAATATGGCTGGTATATGTACTGACTGTGAGTTGAATGGGAAACAGGTAAGGTGTGCATCAGGATTGAATTAATAAAGAATAAAAGACAGGTGGCTATGGGGAGTCAGGTGACCAACATGGGAAAGGAAGTTTAAGGATATCTTGTGGGTGGCTAGAGAGTGGCAGGAGATATGTCGAATGTTAAACAGATCTGAGAGGATTCATAGAGAATTATACAAAACTCCCAGATAAACTCTGAATCATTAAATATTTTGCATCTGTCAATACTGAGTCCCAGTCCGATACCATTTTCCTACATAATACATACTTCAAGCACATTAACGGAATAAAATCCATCTAGTGTATATGCTTGACAACGGAATATCTCTGCAGTGCATTAAGGAAATAATGCATTTCTGCATCCAAGCTATTTTATTTTTACACTTATGATCATGGACCATGTTGTGTAGTTGGGCACTGATGGGTCTGAAATGTACTGTCGAGAGGGTAAAGTGTCCCATGGCTTCAAAAAGCACCAAATATGTCCTCGTAATGTATGTCAGAGAATATATTGTGTTCTCTGTTTGTTCATTGTTTAAACTGAAATGTATTTGTAGATGTGTGTAGTACCTGGATGTGACAGCAGGTGGAGCTTCTTACTGTTTAGTACCGTAGCCATCTGAGGAGGCAGTCACTTAGACTTTGGGCAGTTCCATGTTGGAGAGAGCATTGGTTGAGGTTTAGCCAGTAACAGTCCACCATGACAGAGACTTCTGTGAAGCTAAATGGCACAAAACAGCTTTTCTATATTCCAGACGGAGCCATCATTGCCGTCCAAATCATGTGTTCATTGAGGGATTGATCCCTTTGTGACAGCTGTGTGACAGGAGACGTAAATGAAGACTGAAGCTTGTGTTGACACCAAACAAAAATTTCGTAGTTGGCCTCAATCCCAATCTTTGAGACAGACATCCCATGTAAAAATGATAGCAAAGGTCAGCTAAGAATCACCTCTGACTGACTGACTAATCAGTGCAGACATGACAACATGTGCTTAGCAAAGGATTGTAATTAAAACAAAAATTTAAAACCATTCATTTCACTCATCGATTGGATGAGGGAAGCTGAAAAATAATAGATTTCATTTTAATAGCCCTGTATGATTTTACATAAATGTTTGAAAAGCAATTACATGATTTCTTTAACACAGCAGCCACTCTGTGCAGACCGGAATATCTGTCCTCCAGTGGAAGTCTAGCTTGATCCTCCTCAGGTGACATATATAGACTGCACACCCAGCCCATATAACCACTGTTATAGTGGTTTGTAAAAGAGGAGGCTGAAATTGATGACTTGAAACAGTCCCAACACCACGACGGAGGACAATTAATCCTGCCTTGCAGTTAAAGACGTCTCCTTGATACAATAGAGGCTGCCAGGTCCATCTGTGAAGCCACGATGTAGGAGTCGTTCATACATGCAGACAGCGGAAGCTATGGCTCCTAATTCTGCTCATTAATCACCTGTCTGCCGAATATCCTCCAGAGAAAAGCGCCCCGCTTCCTCCGAGGTAATTACAGCACTTGAAGGAACGCTCTCTGCAGCAAACGCGCATAAGTAGCCATCTTATCCCTCTCTTGCCCTTCCTTTTTTTGTCTCAATCATGAAGCCAATAGCTTCCATGTCCTCTGGAGAAACTTCCTCCACCTCCTTCTCTCAAGCCTTGTCTGCTGTCCCACTCTTGCTTCACTACAGCTTTGTAGTCTGCAGCCTTTTCTCTCTCTCTCTTATGTTTTGTTTTTTTTTTTTTTTTCTGGGCACACATCCATTTGGCATCCGATGTGGGATAAATAAATTATAGCCTCTAAAATCAATGCCCAGTCCATGATGTAGGCTGTAGGCTTAGTGCTTGCCACCATGCTAGAGTTATGCCAGCAGGACTCAAACAGAGGCATTTCTTGAGCCCAGGAGCTATGGTGCTATTTGCCATTTTTGTGCTTTTGTAAAAAGCTATTTGCGGCCTTCTGACATGTTATGATTTCCCATAAGTTTTCTTGGGTAATATTACTTTTACTGCAAAGACTGATTGAGGTTTTAAAGAGTAATTTGTCTCAGGAAGCTGTTCATTTGTCACACAGAATCCCGGTTTGAACCAGTTTTTCCCCTAAATTCATTGCAGCATCTGGAAGCCGTCTTTAATTTCTCCACAGAAGCAATGAAAGAATCTAAAAATAAATCAGAAACAGTGGCAAGAGGGGCATTTACTTTTAAAGGCAGAACAGTAGCAATGCAGTCACTCAGTCCGTAAACTGTGTGTTGATGTTGGTTTGAAAGATTTATAACCCTCAGTGGATAGATGATGCTTTTCCCCAAAGTTGTCGCAGCAATCTCACAGTTGGTTTTAGAGAATATGACACTAGACTTGCATTAAATAAGTCGCTGAATGTGTCCTCAGAGTGGGTCTTTTCAGCAAATTCTAAAATTCCTTTTTGCTTTCTGTTTCCAGATGGAGATGATACCAGAGCCTGATCCTGATGACGAGGGGACAAAAATAAGTGTAAGTTGAAGAACTCTGTTTTAGCTCAGTGCTTTCCTACGATGTGGCATCATGGCCCGAGCTGGCAGCGTTTCATTCTGAGCAAACACAACAGCAGCTGATTTCCCTGAATAATACACCTTCAACCAAAGAAAGGAGCTAATCAGTGAAATCAGTGGCAGTATATTATTACTGTCAGAGTGGTTCCCTTCCTGCACTCATGCTCCAGCAACCATTCTGCCCCCACTTTTCCCCCTGCTACTCTGTATGTGCTTTCTGTGCCCAGTGCAGCACACAGCCTTCCACTCAGTGACCTCACTGGAGCCCTCAGATAGGCAGACAGTCATGTGTAATGGAATGTGACAGATTGAAGATCAAGCTAACTTGTAAATGCCAGTTTATTAGAAACTGGGTCATCATTTCTTGTTCTTCTTCTTCTTTCTGTATGATGTCTTTCTAGCAATGTAGCTGCTGTATTCCTGAGTTTCATAAATTAATTGGAGCAGTGCTATTATTACCAATAGAATCTGCAATGCCGTGTTCCAGATAACCCGGAACTCAAACATTTCTGACCTTCTTGAAAATGTAGAATGGAACAATTCTTGATGTCAGACTTTAAAATGGGAAACTCAAGACAATTTCATGCACCCCAACTGCAGAGAAGTAAGAGCTCGAACAACACAATCAGATGGCATGCAGCAAAGGGTACATTGCTGTGGTCAAATTAGACATCATGTTTCATTCATATATCCAATTAAACTATGCCGATGGTGCAAAGATTCATATGCTGACTGCCAAATTAAAAAGAGCTGCTTGGGGTGAGCAAAGTTGATTGCTCACATGTAGCATCACAGAATGCTTCAGGCGGATAATGTGGAATGTTCACCTTTGAAATTTCCAACCCCTGCAATTAAACCATACCCAAGATGTATGATTATGTCATTTTATTTTAAGAATGCAATATACGTCCACTAATAACCACATAAACTAGGGTGGCTTTAGGTCCAGTTGTGTTTGGTGAACCATTTCAATGAATCTAATCTCATCTCTTCTCATCTTGGGTTTAACTGTACTGATCACAGATCAGATCACATGTGCTGACAAAACACAACCAGCCAACTATTATTAAAGGTTGAATCTGTGGCACATTTAACGAAGAGACAGCCTTGTACTACTATGACTATAATGCATCATTGTGTTTCATTTCTGTTGCAATAAATTTGGAATTGTAGTTAAGACATTTTTGGAGCAAGTCCAATAACATCAGTGTCACTGATTCATTGTTATATGGCTCTTTTGTACTTTCTATTTTACAATTTGACTAAAGCTGAAGAGTTTCTGAAATCCGATCCGGAAACAGAAATATATTCTATGTCAAAACAAAGAGAGCCCAAGGTTTTTATTCAGATTGTACAGTGGAAGAGCTGTTACTGACTGAGATTGGCAATGTTTTTATGGTAGAAATTTCACAGAGATGTTGAGCATGTTTAGAGAAAAAAAAGTCTCCTTAAATGACCATGCATAGCAAACTATGGGCTTCCCAGGTGATGCCAGTTCCAATCAGCTAGACAACATGGAGATGTTCATTCTGTGCTGGAGGTGTTTACCTGTGACTGTAGAAAGCTTATGCCAGGGGTGTCAAACTCATTTTAGTTCAGGGGCCACATTCAGCCCTATTTGATTTCAAGTGAGCCGGACTGATAAAATCAGAGCAAAATAAATGATAAACAATAAAAACAAGACAGCATATTACAGAAATAAGACACAAAATGACAAAAAGCAATAAAAAATGACAAAAATGAGGCAAACAACATGAAACAAAACAAAGAAGAGACAAAATTTGACAAAAAAATTAGAAAGTGGCAAAAAATGGACTAATAGCACAAACAAGACAAATAGTGACAAAAGTGTGACACAAAATGACAAAAACAATACATAAAACAACAAATAAAGCAAAACAGAAAATTATATATATATATATATATATATATATATATATATATATATATATATATATATATGGTGAAAGGATCTAAATGTGTCACCTATCACATTTTTCTTTACTGCATCCATTAAGGCAGGGGTGTCAAACATGCGGCCCATGGGCCAAAACAGTCCCGCCAGAGGGTACAATCTGGCCCTCAAAGTGTAAAAATTCCAGAGAAGACATTAACTGCAGATTGTAAATTTGTAAAACTATGAATTTAAAATAATTTCCAGACCATGACAAGTTTTGATCATAAAGTAAAATACTAGATTGTTCTTTGTTGTTTTGTCATTTTGTGTCTCATTTTTGTAATATTTTGCCTTGTTTTTGTTGATTTTTGTCTTTTTTGTCTTGTTTTGTCTGACTTTTGTTGTTTGTCTCATGTTTTTATTGTTTTGTTTCTAGTTTTTGTTGTTTTGTGTTTCCTTTTTTTGTCTCACTTGTGTTTTTTGTCTTATTTTTGTCATTTTGTGTTTCGCTTTATTCATAGTTTTGTGCATCATTTTTGTGGTTTTGTTTTTTTTTGTCTCACTTGTGTTAGTCTATTTTTTGTTGTTTGTCCATTTTTTTGTTTACTAACCTTTTTTGTCCCTTTTTTGTTTTGTTTCGTGTCGTTTGTCTCATTTTTTGTCATTTTGTTTCTCGATTTTGTCGTTTTGCATCTTATTTTGTAAAATTTTGTCTTGTTTTTGTTGTTTTTTTTGGCTTTTTTATCTGAATTTTGTCATTTTGATCATAATAAAATCAAGTAAAACACTATATCATTCAGTTCCAGATAGCTGTGAGTAAATGTGTTCCTTTGTAGACACTCTGTGATCTGGAAGTTGTAATGTGGAAATGATAAACTGAGGTATAATATAGTTGAAAGTGAATGTATTCTTCTTAACAAATTTCAGTTGTTCATGATGTTTTGTAAAAAGATAATTCCTTAATTCAGAACATTTTTCAGAATTAACTTTTTTTGCACTAAAACAAAGGAAAGATTTGGAGTTGTGGTTATTCATAGGTTATTATGCTGCGATTTTACTGGTCTGGAACACTTGAAATCACATTGGGCTGAATGTGGAACCTGAACTAGAATGAGTTTGACATTAAGGTATCTGTTATACTGTTTATTTGTGGTTGCATTAGGTCTTTGCAGGCAACGTTGCAAACCAATGATCTAGACTGCTTTATGATGATATTGGATTTACAATATTGCTGTGTCACCATGATTAAGAATCTTCATTTCAAACATTGACAAAGGCACACATTACATCCAGTTAGTTTATCTACAGTCGCTTTTTCAGTGGACTTTCCAGAAAATTACCTTTAATCACCAAATTGCCTCATCAAATTACATTCGAAAACAGCACTACACTTTGTGCTCAAGCTTGCATGTAAACAAAAAAAAATTACTGACTCCAGTGTCATCACTTTAGTAAGTCAGCCTGAAGGCTGAGCGCTGTTAGCAGAAGACAAGAGAAAGATGTGGTTGCATCTGAAAGCCACAGCACAAGAGTGCCACTGGAAAACAAAGTGACATGACGAATCCTGAAACTTTGTGGTATTATATGATGCCATCCCGTTATGACACTGTGGTCTCTTTTAATTACTCACACAGACAGTGAAAGTCCAGGGCAATGACATCTCACACAAGCTGCAGATCTCCAGAGTCAGCAAGAGTGACGAAGGCCTGTACGAGTGCCGGGTGACACGAGCTAACTACGGAGAGATTGTGGAGTACAAAGCCCAAGCCTGGCTGAAGGTCAACGCCACAGCCAGGCCTCGACGACCACTGCAGCCTCCCAAGAAGAGCTCCCCACTGCACCTGACGGACAAGAAGCCGAGAAAGTCCAGCTCATCTCTGGGCCAGGACAACATGAGTTCAGACCAGAGGGTGGCCTCCACCTCCACCTCTCACACATCCTCCAACACAGATAAACACAACCCTGGCTCAGGTAAGGCCACCGGGGAGGGTTACATAATAGGGAACATAAAACACTCATGTAGCCAGACTTTTCACTACTACTTTAGAACCTGGTCTGTAACCTTCCTCATGCTTTTGTGAATCACCTATTTTTAAAAGGGGTTGTTTTGTTGAGATTCAGGATATCCAAGAATAGACTTCAGCATGATATTATACAATAGTGGAGCGCAGCAGCGTGTTTCATACATTTCAGATGAAAATCACTATTTGAAACAATACAGTTTGCAAATCACTAAAGCTGCAATTTAGGATTTACATTATATACGAGCATGTCAGAGCCAGGGTTTAAAGCTGGAAGAGGCAGAAAGACAAAACAAAACAAGACAAAAAAAAAAACAAAAGAACTGCACACATTTCAATCATGCATAGATAATGAAGTCAAAAGCTAAACCCACTCTGTGATTGGTCAAAGTCTTGCATTACATCAAGCCTGAAAACTGAGACAAGACGAGCTGCAGAAGTCTGGTTCCTTTCAGAAGAGTTGAATTACAATATGCTAAAAGGCTGGTATAAAATGGTTGCCCCATGATGCAGAAAAATACTATCATAAAATTAAGCTGTCATATCAAATGTTTTTACAAATTTGTGCTGTTCTGTTTGTGTGGCAGTCAGGCTTTACATGGTAACTCATGCAGGAAGGCTCCATCATGTTTTAAATCCATCACATGTTGAAGATTGGATTTAACCTTGGTTTTAAATTATAGCAATATCTTGCAGAAAAAATGCAAGTTTCCAAACGGTGGAGTAGTAGTGCCTCTCGTCAGACCTCCAGCCTACGTTTCAAAATGTTTCCTGTTGTGCTTGCTGTTGTGTTCTTGTATTCAGTGATCCTCTACAAGTCAACCTCCTGCCTCCAGCACGCCCAAAATGTTGCTGCTGGGCTTTTAACTAATTGGAGATGTGAACACATCCCATCCTTTTGTGTGTCTTTTTGCTGGATACCTGTGAGTTTTCAAATAGATTTTAAGACTTTAATATTTAAGGCACTACATGGCCAGACTTCCAGCTGTATTTTAGAAATGTTCGTCCCCCATGAGATAGTCTGAGATCTTCAGGCAGGACTCCTCTGGTGCTTCTTAAAAATCACCTTATTAAAAGGGTCTTCTGGCTGCAGGCTGAGAGCTGCAGGCTTTGGGATTCCCTGCCTCAGCAACTCAGGCTAGATAAAGCTCTAGTAAACTCCTTTCCAGATTTATTGGACTCACTGCTACACTGCTTAATTGTTATCACTCAGCTAAAAGTATGTACACTATCGTTCAAAAGTTTGGGGTCACCCAGACAATTTTATGTTTCCCATGGAAACTAACAATTTTTTTCATGTACTAACATAACTGCACAAGGGTTTTCTAATCATCAATTAGCCATCAATTAAAGCAAGGAATACCAATATTAACTTTGTCCTTCATCAAGCATAGTGAGGCTGATATTCTTTCACTGGTGATTCTGTCACATGCTTACTGAGTTGTTTTGGTGCTAACGTGTACATTAAGCTAATGGAGGATAGTTCTGCTGAGGCATGCTGTGTTCTCAATGGAGCACTTGGACAAATGTGAGCAAAACCCACCATTAAGCAAGCAATAATACACAACACACAAACTGCTGCTGGAGTTCACAACTTTTACTTCATTTATCTAACATAATTCATTTTTATTTCTTTGTTTCCACTAAAACCTTCTAAAACTTACCATTCGGGGGAAGCATCTTGTGAAATGACACCATTTGTCAGTGCTGTCCAAAATAATGGCATGACATTTACAAAAATATATATATATTATAAGTTTCCATGAAATGAAACCTCATCATAGCACAAGTTGAATTACCAACAGCGGCTAAAATGATCTAAATGTCCCTTTATCTTTTATTACTTCAGTATTTCCAACCTGATAGTGAACATCCATACTGCATCATTAGTAGCACAGGTCCCTACATAGCATCCATTTTACCCTCAGGTGGCTTTGTGTAAATTGTCTCTCATCATTTCTCTGACTATCCAACTCTGTTCTAATTGTGCTGCTCCTCCTCATCTATAAATGCCAATCATTTCTCCACTGGTCAGACAGTTCAAACACAGTCAGCCCTGCTCTGGGCTCAGATGGCCTCTGCACCCTGCAGCAAAACACACAAAGATATTACTTGCCACTGAATAGAGGTAAAAAGTTGAATAATCCCCAGGTCTGCAGAGCCGGAGATTATGAGGCAGCCAAATTATGCTGACAACTGTGTTGTGGTGAGTCCTCTGTGCAGTGTGTCTGACACTGATAAATTCCTCTCTGTGGCTGCTCAGGCAGCCTTAGCCACCTTCTCTGAGCGGCAGAGAGGTGTTACGGCTGAGGGCAACAGAGTTCTATTACTGCTGTGCTGAGGTTTGAGGAAGATGAGCAACAATAGGTAAATGGGCTGAGATGAAATTAAACCTGGGAGAGTGCAGATATTTCCCTTTTCCGCATTGCTGCTTCTGTAAACAATGAGGCACTTTCCAGATGGGGTAATGTGACTGTGGCTGGTGGAGCGACTGCAGCAGCAGCAGCAGCAGCAGCAGCAGCAGCAGCAGAGTGGTTTGTTCACAGCTACTCCCCACCAGTGTGTCAGCTGCTGTTAGATCACAGCTCGGCCTCCATCGGTCCTGGCAGTGTTGTTCTCTCAAAGCTCAGAGGTGACCGGAGTTGAATGTGGGAAAAAAAAGGAAAGAAAAATGTCCCCTAAGCCAGACTTGTCCCTCCACCCCTGAGGCCAGCCTGGTTCCCGCATGAAAGAAAAACAAATATGGACTCAGCTTGATTGCATAAGCATTCATCCGAACAAAAAAAAAATCACTGACCTTGTTTTTAAGAGCCACCATATTTTTTTAAACTGCCTCGACTGCATATGTCTAAGGAAAGAACACCAATGAGTCATCATTCCAGTAGGTGGTTAGAAACAGCACAACTGTTGTTCACGGCTGCATTTCTATTGCTCAAGCAGTCGCACGCAATGTCAGCATGTCACTTCAAGTTCATGGATCTTCCGTTATGTGCTGTGCAAGTTCACACTTTACAAGGTGCAGGACAAAGGTAAAATTTAGAGAACTCTTGTGTGATTTTAGCAGTGTGCTTTGGACAGTTACCAGGCAGGAATATTCCTCCTCTGCCCAGATTCTGCAGACTGAGAGTCATCTTGTCAGTATATGGTGCATTCACAGACATTCCTGATGGCACCTACAAATATTATCTCCCCTACAACTTTTGTACACGCTCCTCCACGATTCACTGAAAGGACTATGCATTCACTCTGTTAGTCCTGGTCAGGTTCATGCCAAACAAGCTGAACCCCATTTGAGCCTAATAAATTTATCTTGGCCTCATCTGACAAGAAAAAAAGAAAAACAAAGATCCCATTAGACTGTTTTTTAAGGTCTGAGCAAAGTTTCATCTTGCGTTTTTGTGCCAAAGAATAAGCAAAGGCTTTTATTTGGCTGCTGTTAATGGCATTGACGTGACATTATGTAACATCTTTCACACTTCCTGAGAGGTCACAGAGACACTTCTTTCCACTGATAGCTTGCCTCTCTGTTTCTAAAGACAGTATATGTTATTCTGATAAGAATCTCATCATGGGTGTCTTTAAAAAAAAAAAAATCGTCTTCATTTTTTGTGAATGAACTCTGCATTTTTGAATGAGAAATCATAATTCATGAATCATTTGGTAACTAAAGTAACAAATATTTGCATTGGAGTGAAAAATACAAAATGTAGTGGGGTAAAAGCAGGAAGTCACATCAGAATAAAGTACTCAGGCAAAGTACAAGTATAGCACATGGACTCATACCTACATACGCCACCGTTCAAAAGTCTGGGGTCATCCAGGCAATTTCATGTTTTCCATGAAAACTCCCACTTTTATCCATGTGCTAACATAACTGCACAAGAGTTTTCTAATCATCAATGAGCCTTTCAACACCATTATCTAACACAATGTAGCATTAGAACACAGGAGTGATGGTTGCTGGAAATGTTCCTCTGTACCTCTATGGAGATATTCCATTAAAAATCTGCTGTTTCCAGCTAGAATAGTCATTTACCACATTTACAATGACTAGACTGGATTTATCATTCATTTAATGTTATCTTCATTGAAAAGAAGTGACCCCAAATTTTTGAAAGGTAGTGTATGTACATACATTAGCTAAATTCCATCACTGTCATTTCACATTGCAACGTGCAAACTGAACACTAACAAATGCTGAAACACTCAGAGAACCAGTATTTTTGCTTGCAGAAAGAAACAGTAATCCTGAAAGAATGCTAAACAATCAATATAAGTGTGTCCTGGTGAGCCCCCAACATCAAGCCCTAATCAGCTGTTTGTTCCTCTTGTCAGTTATGGCGATATGGTTTGGGAAATGGTGGCAGCAATGTTGGCAAAAACATCCAAAACTGCTGTTTGGTCCTTCTAAATGTGGTGGATGGTAATTTTGAAGCTTTTGCATTACTCACTAGACTGTGTTATCACATTTACCCTCACTCACAGTTGAACAGTCAAGCTGCACGGTAATGACATCCACTTGTATTTAAGCAGCCAGTCAGCCACAAATCCGGTCACGGCTCAGGCAGGAAGACAGTCAGCTAGAGTGTGTATCAGTTGACAAGCAAATCAGACGGCAAGCTTTAGAACAGAGTCACCAGGCAAGTCAAAGGCACAGTCAGCCAGCCTGGGATCAGGCAATAGATGGAACTGGCAGTAAGCCAGTTTGAGCTCCCTTTGGAGGTGCTGTGGTGATTGACCTCCCTGCCTCACTGAACCCGACTCCCTCACTGGCCTGGAATCGATATTCCACATCACCATTTCACTGAGCCAAAAACATTTTGGCAAAATGTAGAGTGTTGTGTTAGGTTAAGTAGGACAAAATGAAAAGTATTCAGTATGGGTCTCCTCTATCCCAGCATGCACTGAGGAAGCCTGCAAAGGTCTCCACTAGCTCAGACGGATGCATTCACTCATTATACCTACACATATCTCAGTTGGCAGTCACTCAGGCTATGGAGGAAGCCAGGATGGAGAAATTCTAACTCAGAGTGGCATCATGTGCAGCTCTAAACCCTGAGACACTCTATGAAATTTAAATGTCTCCAAATCTGCCAAGGAAATCTCTTTCACTCAGCATTCGCTTTCCCTTGAGCTTCCCCTCTTTATCTGGAAGAATCAGGCTGTAAATTCAGCCCAAATAACTTGTAAAGACACAGTGACCTTGTCAAGAAAACCATGATGGGAAGTGCGTGGAGATGCTTTTAGTCATAGCACTGGAGAAATGAAATAATACAGCCGCTGTCCAAACACAATGTCTTTGGTGTGCTGCGTTACAGAACAGATTTTTTTTCCAGTTCTTCCCTTTGCTCAGCAATTAAAATTCCCGTCTATATAAACAACCAATAATTTACAAATGTTCTGCCTTTGTTTTCTAAAAATAGCACAAGAGCTTGTATTTTACCTTTGGTTTGCTCACAGGCAAGGTTGGTTGGTAGGGGAAAGCAGCTCATGCACAAAAAAAGCAAAGCTGAAAGAATATGTGTGATTTCTATGTGAGAATAATGGCTTCAGACACCATGCTGTTTTCTAGTTGCTTGTGGATGGCTTACATGCTTCTTCAGTGTTAGGAAAAGAACAAATGGAAACTATTTGACACCAGATACATGCAAGGTGGTGATAGACTTTCAAGTGTCATGTAAGTATCTCAGAATCATACTGTATTTCAGTGTGACAGGCACTGACAATGAAAACATGTTGGATAACTGCAGTAGTTGAACAAATCACTCTCTTTAATAACTTGTACCTTGTTGCTGTGATCTCATGACGCTGTGGCATCAATAAATGGAGGTCAGCAGGACAAAAACAAATTATCTGGAAGAGAAAATAAAGGTAAACAACATTGTATACCTCCTTTCAAAAACACGGCAGTTTGGTTTAAAATGCTCTTTGGATCATATGAATGCAACACAATTCTATACATCTGGAGAAGATAAACAGATTTACCAGAAAAATAACATAAAAAAATGACACGTTACAGCGCAAGTGCAAGATATGAATAGAAAGATATGAATAAACTGTCCCAAATTCAGTTTGATTAAAGACAGCAGCAAACAGAAAAGTCTTAGGCCCTGTGAGTCAGAGCAGAGTTTGAGCCAAAACTAACAACTGAAAAATAGAATTCTGCTTTTTAAGCACCAAATATCTGGGAAAGAGGACAGAAAGCAGTAAAATAAGGAAACCTCTGAATAGGTGGCCTGACATGGTCCACTTTCCTACCTTTGGAAAGTAGCAGAGTTGTGAATTAGCTCTAGCAGTGGGATCTGATTTTCGAGGGAACTTTACAGATGGCATCAGTAAAGCCTAGTCTTTACTGGTGTAAAGTGTTTTAATTCTTGTGCATAAGGTAGTGATATTAGGTTCATGTGGATGTGGCTATATTTGTGAAGTGTGTGACTACATTATGATTTCTAGAGCAATGCACTGACTTTTAATTGCCATCTGTAGGCTCCAAATACAAGTACTTCAGCTTTAATTTGGTCAAAACTGTTGCAAGCATCCAGGGTATTTTAGAAATTGGCTTGGTGCAACTTTGCAGATCCTTTCATCCACAAATGAAAGGATCTGCTGTCAGTGTCAGAGATGTTTTGGTGGCACATGGAAGGCCAGCAGCGATCGGAGAGGTCATAATGTTTTGGCTCATCAGTACATTTTAACTGCAAATGGGTGCTGACTTTTTCTTGTGTAAGAGAATTACAATTTGTGCAGCTACTGAGGATCATTAAAATGATTTGTGGAGAAAGCACTGCTGATTAAACTGCAACTCATAGATGTGCACTTCATCAGAACGGCTCATGCATAGACATGTCTGAAACAACTAAAACCCAAAAGTTGGGAACCAGTCATAAAGATAAACTGGACAGAAACCAAATTAGATCCAAGCTGTTTCTTTGGTTTTCAATTTGGTTTACTGACACCCTGTGTTATAGTAGAAAATATAATGCATGAGGTTTGTCAGGTAGAAGAAAGGAAGCTTTTTCTGCTTAACTGCACCAGCAGACAGAAGGAATCTTCACACAACATAGTCTTAAATCTAAAGCTTCAACTTCGCTACGCTGTCTGTGGTATTAGGGTTTCTCTAACGTCCATGTAAAAATATTCTGCACTGTCCTATCATCACTGATAGAAAGATGACTACATCTGTGAAAGAAGAGTGAATTCTTCTTTTGGTACACAATAGATGTACCTGACACAATTAGAAGTTAGAATGTTCTGTATGACTTCTGGAAAATTATCATAGCTACATGCAGACTGCCTTGGTGTCTCTAAACCCAAATTATGTGGAGACACCCTTTATATAAATAAATATTAAAAAAAATAAGTTAAAAAATAAAGATTATGATAGAAAAACATGGCTGCTGGACAGAAAGGAGGATCTGCTTGGGATTGTGAGCATCATACCTTATGAACTTGGTGAGATGCTGCTAGTGGGAGATTTTTTACACTAGAGTAACATTTCTCCCAATTGTTTCATTCGCTCATAATTCATAGCTACATCACTCACATCCTCTTTTGTTCTTTATGTTTTCTCAGATAGCTACACTGAAAAAAAGGGTTTTGCAAATACCATAGAAATCACTAGAATAGCAAATCAATAATGTATGAATAACAATTTCCCTGCTGTTTTGTACAAGTGTGGCTCGATCACCAGATTCTGGAGGGACAGTAGCACAATTTAGAGTTGCTTCAGTGAATTTTAAAAATGCATCTGGAAGATGTCAGGACTGACACTAAAGAAATGACCCAGCACAGCTGTGCAGCGTGCAGTGACCCATCATGTTAGGTTATACCCAGAAGGAAGTCATTCTGACCCAGAACTGGCAGCCATGCCTCACTGTATTGTATTGTTGCTGTATGTGGTTGTATCCTGAAAAAAAAAACAAAACTAAACAGATGGTTCTTTTTTTTATTGCTTCATTCCATTTTTAGTAATATAAATGTACAGTGTTTCCAGAAATATATATTTTACATCCAAGTCCAGCACTCACCATGCTCTATTTACAGTTTTGTCGTTACTTTTGCCAATACTTGTTCATCAATCTTGAGCTCAGTCTGCACAGTGTCTCAGCGGTTAGCACCGTCGCCTCACAGCTAGAAGATCCCAGGTTCGCATCCCGACCTTCCTGGGATCTTCCTGCATAGAGTTTCCATGTTCTCCTGTTCATGTGTGGGTTTTCTCCAGGTTCTCCAGCTTCCTCCCACAGTCCAGAAACATGCTGAGGTTAACTGGTGATTCTAAATTGTCCATAGGTGTGAATGTGAGTGTGATTGTTTGTCTCTATGAGTTGCCCTGTGATAGACTGTTACCTGTCCAGGTGTCCCCTGTCTTCACCCTCAGTAAGCTGGGATAGACTCCAGCCCCCATGACCTTAATGAGGATTAAGTGGTGTATAGATAATGGATGGACGAATCTTGAGTTCTTGATTAGCCGGAAAATTGAACTAGTTTGGTTAAAAAACTAAACTAATAATCTATGATTATTTTTCTTGCAGCTGACTTACATCTCCTCTATCTCCTCCAGAAGCTAAACATGAACTTGGTGTTTCCCTTCATAGGTGTAAGATCATGGCTTCCTGGCCACCGTATGGGTGATAATGGAGGGCTATTAACTATTGTAGTACAAGGTGGTGAATGGAGTGCACCAATGACAAGCCATTTATTGGGAAGATTACATCTGAATTAAGTGTTCTTTAGGTAGCTGATGGTGATTTTTGTTTCCTGCTGTGTAGCTTTATCCTTTTGTAGCAGTCAGCCTCTATTTAATTTTCACTTTCTTGACTGATTGACTCCATATATTTAGTGAATCCATTCATTCAAATCCATTCTACCCTCCACCTGCACAATTTTGGTGCTGCCACTGCCTGAACAATAACCAGAAATCAGAATATTTCCCCCCTAATTCTGAAAGGTTGAAATTGTTGCTCCTATATTTTCTTTCTTCCTGATTGTGGCCAAAGACCTCAGTCTGAATTCCATCTATCAGTGACTCACGTTTCTAGAACTACTCTTGTTTTGCGGACTTGTGCTGTTGCCCTTAGTGATGAGATGGCGTGTATGGTTTCTTTCTGACAGACCCTGTTTCTGTGGAACAATATGTCACCACTTCTGTGGAGGCTAAACCCTCCTACAGCTCCTCTTCAGTCAAATGTTGCTTTGCCTTTTGACATGCAGTTTGTTGTGAAACTTTTCTTGCTTCTCCAGATCTTGTCTTGACTTACTCAGCTCTCCTTAATTGCCATTTCTTAATGGCGTTTCAGACAGTGGAAATTGCGAGCTGGAAGTGCTTTCATATCTTTTACCAGCCGTATAGAGATCACCGGGCTTCATTTCAGAACCTCAGTCAGCTGCTATGAGGATATCATGGTGGTAGAATGTTCGCTGCAAGAATCATGTTTGCTGCTTTTCACTAAAGATGCAATTTGTCCAGAGAGGGTCAAACTTCATAGACAGCTATTAATTGATTTTAAAGGCGTGCTTTTTCAGTTGGGCTCATTTTTTAGCTACTGTTATTTGAACATGAGGAAGTGGTGCCTTGGCTGGAGACATTTGGTGCACTAGTCCAGTGAGGAGTGAGGGGACAGAGTCATTTTAAACAGTGATGTGTTTTAAATTTATGAACAACAGTTGAGACCTATGGCTGGGATGAGGAAATTATATCAGACCTTAATGCACACACAAGCCTTAAAGGATTAGACTTATCTTCCAAGCACAGATTCATGAAATTACTCCCGTTATCTTTGTAATCATTCAAACGTTACCTGACTGAGAGCACTGCTGAAACTGCCAGAGAAATTGCGTCAGTCTGACATTGTTCCAGTCCAGCTGAGGAGGTACTGCAGAGTTTTGGCAGAGTGGAATCAGGTTGTAGAATATTACCCACATATCTAGGAATGTACAGCAACGGTCAGCCCCTTTAACTACTTAGATTATGGATCATCCACAGTAAACGAGTGAGAACAAATGTGAATTTTAAACACAGAGACTCACCAACAAACACACAAAACATTTGCTCATCTGCAGTTTAGCAAACAAATTTGTTAAATTATAAAAAACACTCTCTTTTCTAAGCTCTCCGGGATGGTGGGAGGTTTTTATCTCCAGCTAAGAAATTCTCTATGATGCAATCGACAAACACAGTGACCCAAACAGTAACTCAGATAAAACAGCTGAAGTGCAATCAGTGTCCACACTATAAAAAATAAAACATCTACAGACATTAAGAGCATCAAACCACAAACATCACACCATTTCTGCTCATACAGAGTCATACAGATGGATTAACCCGATGAACTCTGGGCTATTTTCAGTTTAGTTTCACCACATTTATGTTTATACTTTTACCTTTGTTAAAATGAGAGCTAATAAAACTATACTGCATTTGTTGTTGTTGTTGTTGATTTTGTTTGTTTTAGAACTGGCTATCCAGATTGTCCATCCATCCATACCCATCCATCCATCCATCCATCCATCCACCCATTATCATCAGGGTCATGGGGGGCTGGAGTCTATCCCAGCTGACTTAGTGTGAAGGCAGGAGACACCTGGACAGGTAACAGTCTATCACAGGGCTACACATAGAGACAAACAATCACACTCACATTCACACCTACAGACAATTTAGAATCACCAATTAACCTCAGCATGTTTCTGGACTGTGGGAGGAAGTTAGAGAACCTGGAGAAAACCCACAAGAAACTCCATGTAGAAAGATCCCAGGAAGAACTAGGGATCTTCTAGCTGTGAGGCGACAGTGCTAACCACCGCTCCACTGTGCAGCCCCCTTCATATCCAGGAAAAAGAACAAAATCCAAAACATATATATTATATACAATAAAATGCTGACAGGAGAGATATTTGGTCATACATAACATAATGGTGGGATGTGACTTGAAATCATGATAAAGGCTAGTGTGTAACAAAAATAAATATCTAACAAGAAAAGCACTCAGAGAGCACAGTACTCCTCCAAGGCTGCTCAGTCGTTTTATGATTTCCAACGGATAAATCCCGATAAATCCGCAGTCCCCATCACAATCATGTGGTCGTCAGCAGGCAGCTGAAAATTTCATCCAAATCTGTTAGTCTGTTTTTGAGTAACAGACAGACAGACAAACAGACTAACAAATGAACAAACGTACGCCGATCTTCACATAACTCCACCGCGTTCCTTGGTGGAGTAATAAATTCACTGAAGTGTTCACATACAGCAGCCTATTTCCAGACGCACCAGGTTAACAGATATGTTAATAGATATGACAATATCCCCACAATAAACTTTATTACTTTAACACATCTATGCAATGATGAGCTGATAAGTATTTCAAAAAGAGCAATGGCTGTAGAGATGGACACAAAGCTCTATGTATGTTGTAACTAATATTCATTGTGATGTCAATTATTCTAAAAATGATCTGTTGCTTGACATTGTGCTGGACAGACAAGCAACTGGAACCATTTCAGGGTCCAGTATACACCACACTGCAATAAATACTTGGACTGCAGTTCAGCCAGAAACAGGAGTTTGGTGTGTCTGTTGGGAACTAAAGGTTTCCAAAAAAAAGTCCCCTCCATGTAATTTAATATTTTCTTTCTTTTTAATCCAGCAAAAACAGAATGTCATCTTCTGTTTGCGCTGTGATGCTTAGCCTGCAGCCGCACGGGGCTTATGGGGAATGGTGTTCTTTAAAGACCACTAAACAACCATCAATATTTACTAAGCCTGGGAATTAGATCATTTTTCAGATTAAGTGAAGCATGGCATGCAGTTGAGAAATACTTTGTGTCTGAAGAGGAACTCTGAAGCAGATTTACTTACACAAAAGTAAACAAGTCAAAGTCCTGTATTTAAAATCCTGCTTCAGTGAAAGTACAGAAACATTAACAGCAAAACACAAGTAAAGAACGAGCAGTGAAAGCAGCGATTTTGTATAACATCACTGCTAGTTTTACCTCTTTTGGCCTTAAAGAATAATTAAAAGAACCAGTGCACATTTAGAGAAATGTGAAAAACTCACATTATTTTGAAAACACACACAGTTACATGGTGAGCTAAGACAAAAACTTAAATCATTATTTAAAAAGTAACTAAAATCATCAGATAAAACTAGTATAACAATAATAAATTCAGCCTGAAGTGGGAGGTAAAAGCTTAAAAAATCCTCAAGTAAAGAAAGTAGTATAATCCTTGAGTAGGAGTGGTTAGGGTTGGGGTTAAGGGGCTTTGATAGCATAGCTTCTGGAACAGAACACAATCTCTGGTTGTCAGTTCAGCTCTCTCTAGCCATTTCAGGCATTGCTGTTTTAAAGTGGTGGTCTTGTGCCATTTCCACATTTGTGACTTTTACATCCCCATAGCTTTATTCAGGCCAGTTTAGGAAGAGAGCTAATATCTGGCATGAGATTGAAGCCATAATGTTTTACACAGAACATTAAAACCAGCATATGATGTTTGGAATGGTGTGTCCTGGCAGCTGCTTTGGGTTTGTTACTAATAATAATATGCATGGTGTCAAAACAAACAAACATACAAACAAACAAACACACAAAAAGAAACTAATTAAACAGGGAAAAGTAAAGGAAATTAAATGTTTTTTTTTTTTTTTAAAGTGGATCTTTAAATGTGGTTTTCCTGCTCCTGTAGAAAGCTTGATGTTACTGGATTAGAGAATGGTTTCCGTGCCTGTTTTTTTTCTGAGCCTTCCTCTGACTCCTAGCTGGAGGCTAATTAATTATTCTCTGTGTGAAGGATGTTTTGGCCCAGAGCGATTGCTGCTCCTCTGTGGCACTCCTGTTCTCTAGATCACCTCAAGCCAAATGAGATGTGGTGGGAAGGAATAAAGGGTGAAAGCCCTCCATCTCTGCACCCTCCACCCCCACCACCATCCCTGCCTCTACCCCCCAAACCCCAGCAGCCCTGACAACCCACAGCTGAGGAACAAGGTGGCCCCCTGGATGATTTCCCTCTTAAAATCATTGCCCAGTCTGACACAGGAGTCTAGTAAATGCCTGTATGTTTTAGAGAATGTTTCATTTTCTATTTCCCCAGCTGTGCCTTTTTTCACCAGATTGCATTTAGTACCTCGCTTGTTTCTCGCTTTGCTCTCCTTTCAGGCTTTTTTCTCTGATCCTCCCTTTCCCTATGTAAGCAGTCTAAGCTGATGGAGAGTAAAAACTTTGCTTTATCCACAGAAATCTCTACATAGGATTGTAGTTGTCATCTGTAACTTTGCTCTCATCGGTTCAGGTTCAATGTCTGTAAGAAGCAGGCGAATGCAACCAAACGCTCAGGAGGCTGTGTTCTAGTTTGCAGTTGTTAGTCATGCCAGATGCCTAGTAAACAGTCAGAGCTGCCTGCAGTGGCGATAGCAGCCTGTCAATGCTCGCTGCCCAGTAAAACCTTTTCAGAACATTTTGCTTTTTGCACTTCAGGTCTGCTTTGTTTTTGGTAAAGATAGTGGCATTAAATGAAAAGGTCAGTCACTCATGGGTGGGTGTTTAACATCCTCCATCCCTTCTACGTAGGAGTAAGACAGCCGGAGTGAAAGAGACACAAGATGACTACAAACAACATGGATGTGGGTCGCATCTCTATGCAGTCATTTTGCAGCTCCTAGTGGTCTGTTTGTTTCTTGCTGCTGTCATTTCTCATATATTTTAAGATCATTTTGTGTTTGCTTTTAGCTGGTTCTGTTCTATAATCTATTTGCATCTCTTTTCAATCATTTAGTATATTTTTTTGTCATTTCTGCAACTCTTCAAGATCTTTTTGTGTCTTTGCCACCATCTTGATTATTCTTCTTTGTGTTGGTTTAAATAGATTTTCATTACAGTCATTTCAAAGAGGTTTTGGACACAAGCCTGTGGGCCTCCTGACCTTGTGTTGTGGTAAACTGTCACAACCAAACTGATTTTTGACCTTCACATTAAACCTTTTTTTTTCTCCCCTTAATTTCTGCACTGTTCACCTTTGACTGCAGTTCTGCAATTAAATTTAGCTGCCGTAGTGTGAGGGGATGAAGATGTAAATCAAAACTCTGTGCATCGCTTTTACCTCACAGCAGAAACTCAGATTTGTAGTTTTCGTTTTTGTGGAACACTACAAAGTGAATGCCTCACCCGTTACTTTACAAAGATAGCTGGATGTGAGTGTAAATCTTCAATGATTTCATAAAACTTGAGAAAGTGTTTACAGCAGTTTGATGAGAACCACATCAGAAAAATCAAGATGTTTGTATCTGCATGCATTTTGAATTCAGGCTTTGAAAACCTGTTCAGTCTTTATAGGTTCCACAGCAGTATGGAGTCCATCTAATGAAACCATATGGTGTAAAATTTGGAATGCAGAAGAGGGTGAAACACAAACAGGCAGCGATGTGTTAGATGAAATAACAGCAAACAGAAAAAAGCATTACATAGTGGTGCATGCAGTGCTTTTACGATGAGGAAACTTTCACTGACATAGATGAGAAAGAAGGATTGGAAGGGTTGGGGGTGAACATGACATAGCCTCATACATCATGGGCAGTGGGAGTGTCTCAGGGTATGTCATAGAGGACAGAATTGCTGAATTTTCTCTGGAAAAAGGGGAAAACAAGCCTTTGTTGTAATGAATAAAAATGGGGAAAGGATATATGACTAAACTGCATTCCTTTGGGTGATTGGGGAACATGTTTTTTTCCCAAATACTGTTTTTTTTTTTTTGGGTTGTTTGTTTGTTTTTGTGGCACAACACAAACACATTTCTAATCAGCATATCTTTGCCATTTGTGATATTGTTTTCCAACTGTTGCTTCTTTTTAGTCAGTAAATCATATAGTAGAAGGGTCCAGACCCTGGTAACACAGCAAATGAAGGAGAAGCTTCTAACATGCAGTCAAGCTGTGAATTTTAACCCAAGCCATGATATTTTGCTAAAAACAAACCAAACCTGATCAAACAGTGAGTTTTCAGTAATTGAAAATAAAAGTGGACAGCGGTCTAACAGGTAGAAGTTCTGGTTTGACTGGTATCTAATGATGGCTAATGGCAGAAAATGTTACCAAACATTGGATATCACTGTAACTGACATTGCTGAGTCGGTTTCCTAATGTTGAAACCTGTCTATGTTTGTGTTATTGCTTTTTTGTATGTAACAAAAAATTATTTCAGTGTATCTGTGGGTTGGGTCCACATGGCGTGAGTCTAGAACATGAGAATCCTTGAGGATCACTCTAGTGTGAATGTGTAAAATACATAGACTAGGATGGACCTGTGGAACAGAATCCAAGGAAACTACGTAGTATGATACAGCAGCTGTGTATCCATGGTATCCACAGCTCTCCACAGCTGTCTGTGTGTGTGTCCACAGGGAGTAGAATCAAGCCTGAAGTGTTGCCAAAGCAAAGAAGAGTAATAAAGTTTGCAAACTGACCAATGTACCAAAAGGTTGATCACATCTTAGCCACCATTTTCTGCTCATCTCAGGGGGCGAGAAACTGATGTGGAAATAAAGATTTTGTTCTGTTTTTTTATGTTCTAGGCTTCATATTCTTTCTAAACCTCATACAGGTGGTCCTCTGTTTATGATGTCATCGACTTACAGCGTTTTGTTGTTATGTTGGAAGTGATTACATGGAACTAGTTGACGAATATGTCATAACGCGGCACTATAATACGGCTTTGTTTCCATTCTCCGGTTGTATGTCACCTTGGATTGTGCTACATTCACTAACTATTTACCCTTCATCATGGCTCCCAAGCATAAGTCAGACTCTTCTGATGCTTGGAAGAAAAGGAAAGCCGTCTCCATGGAAGTGAAATTAGAATAAAACGCTGGGAACAGGACCAAACACAGACCAACATGGGTCAAGTTGTAAAAACAGGTCAACATATTGTAGTGACCCTCTGTGATGAATGAGTGAGACTTTATCTGGTTCTCTGCTGGTTTATTGAACCTTCATACAGGCTACTGTGGACCGTAGCCAACGCCAGAATAACTAGAAAAACCCCATAACTTAGCTCCAGAATTAGCCGCTGTTCCCAGTTCTCTCTACTGCTGACTCTCAGCCAATCAGAGGTGAGCTCACTAAACATGGCACGTTCACTGACATTAGGTAAATCTGGAACTGAACAATAAACATTGAAACCTCAGCATCAACAACAATATCAGTCTGTTACAATATTCTGTTATCTTCTAGTAAAATGATTCATACATGCATAAAAGTCATTGGTATTCATGACTTTATGAAGAACTGATCGATATTGTGATGCACCTAATGGCTACATTTACATTTTCATCGGAGTTCCGACTTGTGGCAAAAATTGACTTCCGTAGATCAGTAGGAACGGAACTCTGACGTAAGTGGAGGACCCCCAGTATTATCCAATATCTGCTGCTGGTTTTTCTCCTTTGAGAATCGTCTAATTTTATCCTTTCTTACACTTGTAATTTGTGAAAGAAAATGTCTTGTTAACAATGTTTTCAATGCTCTGTTTCTTGTCTTCACAGGTACAAGAATATCATCCAGCTATGGACTGGCTGTCCTCCTCCTGGTGTGTGGTTTGGTGAGGGATGCCTTGTTATAATTTGAAGAACTGACATCAGATCTCTCTCTCTCTCTCTCTCTCTCTCTCTCTCTCTCTCTCTCTCTCTCTCTCTCTCTCTCTCTCTCTCTCTCTGTATCTCTGTTTGCTCTCAAAGCGAACAAGAAAAATTGCCTGTTTTATTCCCCCCCACCCCCCCCTCCATCTCCCTCCTTGCCACCGTGCAGACGGTGCGGCTAGCCCTGCATTTCCTCGCCACCACTGCTCTTGCACCCAGCACATTGTTATTAGTCACTGTAAACACCAGTCACATTTAAAGCAGTCGGATTACCTTTTGTACAGACGTCAACTGAACACCATCCGAGGTGCAACGCTCCGGTGTGAAAACTGGACTCTGTACCTTGTTGGATAACTCTCATGGAAGAATGACTTTCTTATGGTTTCGCTGTTCCAGTTCATGTGTTCATTGCTCAAAAGTGAACAAGAAAAAAGAAGAATCTATATTTGTGTAATATATATATGATTCCAGATATATATCTGTTTTCTTTGAAGCACCTAGAATTAATGTATGTGCTGTATACATAGCTGCCACTCATCATATTGGCCATGGAACTTCATTGTGAATAGGCACTCTAGCCCTCTCAAAGAGATAAATTAAATTCAAGTATGTGTTAATTTAGACTGTTAACACTGACCATCGGGTTAACAAATGTTAAATTTCCATTTTCTTTCAGCTGTATTGGCCATCCAAATTGCTAATGTGCATAATTTTCCATCTTGTTAGTGCTACATATACAGATGTGCATGCTTATTGGTCTGATGGCTTAAAAGAGAGGAAAATATTTGAACAGCATAAGTCAACACTTGGAGTTCAGTGTTACAATATGTTAACTTTAGCTTTATTTTAATGTGTTAGTTTTGGTGTGAAAAAACAAATTGTCCTTTTGTCATTTTAATTTGTATTGCATCCTCGGTAGGAATAAAAAGGATGTCACAATTTATGAGTCATTCAAAATTCTGATATGTGACCATTGGATGATTAATTTTAAATGGCCTGCACCATTTCTAAATGGCATGCTTCAGTTGCTGTGCACCTCCCTGCTATGTCTCATTATTATACAGGAGGAATGAGTATTTACCCACTGTGGATCATGAGCGTTGCTAGTTATGTTGATTCCAACACACAGACACACATATTTGCACATTTAAGGTGAGATGTTTGAGTGGGAGGGTGGTGACAGGAGAGTCAGTAAAACACAGAGAACAGACTCAACATTATAAGTGACCCAAGTTTGGGAGAAATGAGGAGTTTGGTTGAAATCTTTTCTCTTAGATCTCACAATAATATATTTTTAGCTTTATTTTCAGATGGTATATCATAGAGATTTTTATTCACGCAGAGCATTTATGAGCAAAACGCTTTGACAATCTGACACAAACACAGGCAGACGACTGGTTGGGTTTCATAGTGCACACTACGCCTATATTTAGATCATTAATGCGATCCAGATTAACCTTCAAAACAATAATGATTCTTTAGTTTTTGTTTACTTTTGAGCTGAAGAGGGAATCATGTGCATCCATCAGAAACATGGATGTTCTACTTCTAACTGAAATATTTATGAATAATAGAGTAGCTGATTTATGTCTCAAGAAAGGTACTGTAAGTGGATGTTATCCACCATGAATATCGTGCTGTCAGAGTGCAGCAGTCGCCCTGCAATGAGATCAATATTTTACTTCAGCAGACGCTGGCCCCTTAGCACATCATATTTGTTGCTTAGGTAAAATCCAAACATTTAGTTGGTCTACATATAGCATGATTCTCTGGTTCTTCATTTGTTGTATGGCATAATCTAACATTCATACAAATAAAATTTGCAATACTTACATTGCTGTGTGTTCTCACAAAGCAAAATATTCACCTCACTTTGAGCGTTTATTCCGCTTTGCTCAGCTGAAATCCCTTCCCATGTATAGTTGTATCGCATTTCCCAAAGAACGATGGAGGGAAACTTGTTGATTCAGCAGAGAGGTGCAGAGGCTGACAGGGTGTGTTGTGCTTTAGGATAGGAGCAGAGACATCTTCTGATCAGCAGCTTCCAGCCAGAGAACAAGATGTGTAGGCGATAGAGGGCGGCCCTGTTTAATCCCTCAAGTTCCAAACAGCTCAGGCTGAATTTGGACAGTTAAACCAGAACCACTGTCACATATACGCCACTCTGCTGTTACTGGGCACGGATTCTTTTCAAATGAGACGCGTTATGTAATACGATTCAAAACATTTAGTTTGAAGGAAAAAAAATAACAAAAAAAGCAGCTTATTTAAGGCACTGAGAATGGGATTTGAATGTCGACTCTGTTAGAAGTGTGCTCGAGCACTTTGGAGAGAGTGTGCACAGTCTGAGTGGACAGCGTGTCCAACCCTCATGTAAAAAGTTACAGACCTGTACAACTTGTAAATGAAATAATCAGCATGTTAACATGTTTTTTAAAAAAAAAATCCATTTAAAAAGGCAGAGGCCAGTGATGTTCTGTACTTGTAACAATGGTGTCATGTACTCATAATCAAGTGTTAACAAGTCCAAAGTGGGTTTTCATCTCTTCAAAATGAACTTGAGTAAAAATGTATATGACAAAAAAAAAACTCTCTCTATATATATATTAGAAACATCTCCTTTACAAAGCTTTCATCTTAATCTAGGGGACCCGCTTGATTGTGGGTCCTTACAACATAGTGAATAACACAGTAGGAGAGATTGGAGCGGTGATTGATTTGATATTGTGGTCGATCGGAGTGATGAAAAATGACGCTTAGTTTGGGTATCGATGGAGGCTGAGTTGCTTACAAGCACTGAGGTCTCTATTACCAAAGAGGAGAACAGTTCACAACGACGGCTAGAGCAGCAGTTCCTTCATCCAGGGATGTTACTTCAGAAACATCACACAGCCATTTTCTGTTCTGTTTTATATGCCACTCTACTCATCCACTCTAGATGTATTTGTTTCTTCTAATGTATTTCATTTCAATGCGGTCCTGTCTGTTTGTTGAGCTGTCAAAAATTCTGATGAATTCTCTTTTCTTTGGTATTGTGTGAGGCTTCTGTACTGGAACATTGCAACAGTTTGTATTATAATGATAATATCAGAATAATATTTAAATAAACCATTTTCACAGATGAAATTCAAACACTGAAGGATTCCATCTGTTTGGTTGGTAACATACTGAGCCTTATAGTGAGTGAACTGGAGAGAGTGCTGACAGCGCTAAAAACGGGCTCGCTTTCCAACATGAAGGAAAGTTACTTTTGTGGCAGCTTAATAGTTCTTCATCTGATGTTGACCTCCCATCATTTATGTACTATGAAGCGATGGAGAAATGGATAAAAACAAGCAAAATAACAAACCAAAAAAAAAAACAAACACAAAAACCATAAATGGAGTCAGAATGATGTAAAGCTTGGGAAGCATGTGGTGAAGAACATGCATGTAATTGCTGCATGATCTGCTGCTGATTGACATGATCTTGGGATGCATTTGTCATAATATGTATATAAAGGACATAGGAGCTTGAATCACATTTAACTCATAAACCTTCTTACACATTGCCACTATACATTAGATATGAATACAGCTGGCGAGTTAAAACACAGTGGAGATGGATGGATTTTTAATACATAACATTGCATAAAACCTTCTAACTATTAAACAGTAAACGTCCTCATAATAAAATGATGTGCAGCTACTCCCTGTGCAGGAATGAACACTTTAGAAGTTGAATGGAGTTTGCACTGCATGAGGAGAACCAATTAAAAGTAGGGATATACTGATCAGCTGTTACTGACAGTGAGTGTCATTTAACAGCGTCTGATACCATTTTAATAAATAATACACACTCAGGTATAGTGGAGTAGATGTAGCACCTGGTTGTTCCACTAGGCGGTGCCTCTTACTGTTTAATACTGTCACTACCTGAGAAGGTGGGCACATCGACCATGAGCAGTTCTGTGTTGGCACAGAGCATTGTTGGGGTTTAGCTAGTAATGGGCTACCATGACAAAGACTTCTGTGATGCTTAATGACCTCCGCGTTTGACTGGACAGTGTCCCCCTGTTGCACATTTAACAGAGCTGTCTTTATGACCCTTACTATATGACTAAAGCAGCAAAGATGTCCACTGTGCTCACTTACTGTAATCTATTAATCAGTCATTAATTGATAATGCTGCAGATTACAAGGAAAATGATTTAAAAATGTGCATTTTTAGCATCCTGTGACAAACTGTGCTACTCCTTAATGACACCTGTGTGACAGCAGACCTAAACCAAGGATCGAGCTTAGCTGTGTGTCATCACCAGTCAGTTAAACGTTTTTTAATCAGCCCTGATTGGTGAGACACAGTTTAAAATTTGGTGACACCTGTTCATTCAGGTGGTTTTCATTGTTTGCTGTTTTTTTTTTTTAAACATATCCAAAATTATGTGGAAAGCAAAAAAGAAAGCAATTTATCAAAATAAAGCTGCAGATTGGCTTGCAGCTAGAAGATCCCGTTTTGCATCCCGGTCTTCCTGGGATCTTTCTGCATGGAGTCTCCATGTTCTCCCTGTGCATGGTGGGTTTTCTCCAGGTTCTCCAGCTTCCTCTCACAGTCCAAAAACATGCTGAGGTTAACTGGTGATTCTAAATTGTCCGTAGGTGTGAATGTGAGTGTGACTGTTTGTCTCTATCTGTCCAGGTGTCCTCTGCCTTCACCCTCAGTCAGCTGACAGAGTATAGATAATGGATGGATGGATTCATCAAAAATAACCACCTTCTGCTTTATTAACACACTCAGCTTCATCAGCTGGAGGTTTTCTAACAATCTTGAAGGATTTCCCACACATGCTGAGCACTTGTTGGCTTCATTCCCTTCACTCTGAGCTCCAAGTCATCCCAAACCATTTCAGTCAGGTTCAGGTCTGGTGATTGTGGAGGCCAGGTCATCTGCAGTGCTTCATCACTCTGATTCTTGGTCAAACAGCCCTTACAGAGCCTGGAGGAGTTTTGGCTCATTGTCCTGCTGAAAAAAATCATGCTGGTCCCACTGAGCTCAAGCCAGGTGGGTTAGAGTGTCACTGCTGCTGGAACGTTGCTGGTGAAGTGTTGCCTTGACGGTGTGGTCACCAGCAAAGCCCTCCCACAAATGAATAGTATGTAAACTTGAGCATTTTGACATATCTGCAGAATTTGTGCTCTATAGAGGTGCTGAGTATGGAGTGTGAGTCTGACCAAGTCTCCAGATATTAATACAATATATATCATAAAAGCTTTTATGGAGTTGATCAGAGGGATGCTAAGCATGTTGGCATTTTAATGGAGTTCACAGTAGGATCAAATATAAATACAATGGATGTCAGAATGTTAAAATATGAATTTTCCAAGTAGTATAAAAGCACCCAGTGAGAAGTCAGAGCACCCATGCACAGGAAAATTCTCAAAGTTGGACATATGCATAGTCTACTACTCAAAATGTGCAAAAGTATTCTAATTTTAATTGAAAAAAAAAAGGTAGTCATTGCATAACAAACGTTTAATGGTATAACAAGGGTGTGTGCGAATGAATGGTTTGTGAGCTTTTAAGAAAAAAAGAAGAAACCATTCAGATAGAAAGACAAGAGAACCAGTACTGTACTGTATCTTTCCAAGCAAAAGATTTAGCACTTGATAATTCCTAAACACCATCAACAAAGAACTTCTCTGATGCTGAAGGGGAAAAAAGAATAGCAGTTTGCAGGTTATGTTGCAAATGGGTCATATGCAGGTTTCTTGGTTTTGGCAGCATTCATCAGTGCAAAACTCAGAAGGAGGAAAATACCTCCCTCTCAGTAAAAATGAGCCTGTCAAATCTCATCATCCATTCATCTGTTTGAAAGACAAAATAGAGAAATGGAAAATGAAGAGAGAGAGAGCCTCTTTGGAACTGAGGAGTGAATTTGGGAGTGGCAGCTCAGCTAATCAGGTTTACTTAATCAGTGAATTCAGAATGCAAAGCAGGCAAAGTAGTAAAAGAGAATGAAGGCTGGGGAGACGGATGAGCAACAATAAGAAATTAACCCTGAGCCAGTATTTGTTAATTCCACAAGCAATGACACAGTTGGATATGTGGAGGTGAGGAGAGAGCAACCCACCGACCAGCCTCTGGAACTCGTCCTATTGCTGCATAAAGAAATGAGGGAGGTAGAAATTATTGCATGACTATTCCTGTCTAAATCTTGCATTTTCGATGTTGTGGTGTTGCAGTGCTGATGAATAACAGATGGTCAAAATGTCTTCATCTTCAACTTCCATCAAAGAAAGAAGAATACAGTGAGACAGCTGAAGTTTGCATTTTCATATGCTCATGAAATATACATGCATACACTGTAAGACAAGATCCACGCTGAGGAAGAGATCTACTGTGATTCCAGCCTTAATGCAAAGCACCCCACTGGCGGCACTGCGTGGAGGAAGACAATGCCATCTCTGCTACTTCCTCACACCTTGAGGACGACATTATATGAGATGAAATGGAGATGCAAACACAAACACTGTGGGGTTGCGGTGGCCTAAAGGTTGGACATGTGGATTTCTCCACAAATAACGAGGCAAGAAAAATAGAAAACCAAACATTACATTATTCTTATTCTGTGAACAACTCTGCAGAAAGCAACAGCTTGATCTGTCTGAAAGTGGCTGCAATATTTATTACGTACATTCGACTTACTAACAAGTTTGCTCAGGTTTGTTTGAAGACACGATACGGTTAAAAGCATTCCAAAACTGCTAAAATAACTGCTAAATATTTAAACATCTTTAGAGAAAAAACTGATATTTAGTAGAAGGCCCAACATGTCTTCACAGCTCAAGGACAAAACTGGTCATTTGCGATGCATCTTTTTGACAAAACATTAATTCTGGATATGTTTGGTTCAGTTTAGGCCACTTAAACTACATGGTAGAAGGGAATGATTATGGTACTGGTTTATTTGAGTATGTCAACTGTTATTATAGAAAGGGAAAATAATGTTTTTTTCTTGTAAAAGAAAAATAAAAAGGTCAAATACTTTCACCTCCACTCCACAAGGTTTCAGGTTACAATGTCAGAACTGACAGCAGAGGTGTGAGGTGAGAGATAATAATCATTATTCCCACTGACAACAAGAAGTGGTTGACAGTGAAAGCATGGGTCTGAACAAGGGACCAACACTGTCAGTCTTCTGGTGGTCTCAGATCAGTACAGCTCATTATCTGGGCAGCATGAGTGTCAATGACCAGTTTTCTTTCACATTACTTCTGTTGGGAAATAAATCTGTGATGCTAATATAGTTAGATTCAGCAGAGATCATCTTATCGTTGAGGGAGTTCCCAAAGAATCTGGGCAGTAATAAACTAAGCCCAACTTAACACTAACATGAACATAAAATTATACATCAGAAAAACTAAAAGTCTAGTACCTGCAGAGGACACTAGAATGGTGCAAGTATCTGTTATGGTGGCATTTATGTATTTTTTTAGGAAACAATGTGACTTTGAAGAGAAAATAAACTGAGTTACAAAAATGGAAGGTTTGGGAATGTTCACAATTATCTTTTAGCAAAATCTCAGAGAAATGGTTGTTGATATGCTGTACATATTAATGTATAAGGCCCCATCCTTTTGAGAAAAAAATGATTGTCCTGTTAAGCAATTTCCTGAAAAGGAGAAGCAAAAGGCAGAAGAAAACTGACCTTCCCTGGGCAATGCATGAGAAGGTTGGGATAATTTGGATGTCACATAAATGAATACAAATCTTACACATACTTTCATAAATGCTGACCAGTGTCTCTGAGTTAATACAATGAAGGGTCCTCTGATGCTGTCTTCTTGGTGCTTCTGGGATCTGGTGGCTGGTAAAGTGCTAACAAGCATTTCTGCTCAAAGATATTTTAAGAAAGCCAAAGCAACTGAAGGGCATTAAACTTAGCTAAAGTTTCTGTTGCTTGGCAGTGTGTGTGTGTGTGTGTATGTGTGTGGGTGTGTGTGTGTGTGTGTGTGTGCGTGTGTGTGTGTGTGTGTGAACAGTCTTGCATTATTTATTTGCACTCATTAAAAGTAATCAATTGAAACTGGCATTGATGTAAGGGTCTTTATTGGCTTTCAGGAATCCGTCACTGTAATGTACCGTGTGACTTTCTAACCCTGCTTGATTGTTTTGCTCCACGAAGCGCCCAAAGGAATGGAAATGTTGTTGTGCAGACCCATCAATGCTAAGCATCCCTCAGTGCTGAGGGATTTACGAATCTCAAAGGCTTTGGAAGAAAATCATATTGGCATATCAGCCAAAAATACACTGCATCCGGCTGAGGATGGCTGTCAATGAGTGAATACGGCAACAACGGCCACATCTCCTCAAAGTGTGTGAATACAAAGCTGTGAGTGTAACCCGACATGAGACAGATGAAACAGTAAGCAGGCAGTTATGGAAATATACTGCACTGGCATACATGAGTGGGTGTGTTGATTAAAAATGAAAGCCCAAGAGAACTGAGTGGTGAATGTGTGTTGACAGAATATGAAGCCGGCCTCATTAAACTATAGAACCGGGAACAGACAGGTACTGTTCTTCTGAGCACTTTCCTTACATGTAAACAAATTAGTTCCAATTTACTATAAATCATAGCTTCTCAAAGGGGACTGTGTGTGTGTGTGTGTGTGTGTGTGTGTGTGTGTGTGTGTGTGTGTGTGTGTGTGTGTGTGTGTGTGTGTTGAGGTCGACATCTTTGTATCCCTCATGCAGAGGTGATGCAACGCAACTAAATGCCATATTAAACAGAAGACCCTTCCAGCCAAATCCTCCTTTCTCCTTCAAATCCTCACAGGTTGCCATGGGGGCCTGAGTGATGGAAGTGAAGTGCATACACAGGAGGATACATAAGTGACACCCCGCTGTCAGATCAATTCAAGGTTGTTTTGGGGCATTTCAGGTGCTAAAAACAAATCAGTGATACTAAAGTGAAAGTAGAAGACAGATGCCTCGCCTTCACACCGCATGGTTGACTAGTGAACCTAAATACACTGTCAAAGTTGAACTATAAATGGATCCTAGTCACTTGAGATGTATCAAATTCCCGATTTAAGGAAGTACATGGTTTCACTGAGGTCATGTTAACAAAAACAGATGTATAGCTCAGGCTGGCACCCATTAATACATCCATTGTGAGGAATACATTTGCAATCTTTAATTCCTGTTGCAGAGATTCTGAGAAATTAGAAATTTTACAGAAATGTAAAATGTTGCAGCAGTGTGAGCCTCCTACAAGGTTCCAAGTGAACCCTAAACTTAAAGTAACCAACCACAGAATGTAGAATGCTGGAATTATCCCATTGGCTGATTGCACAAGGAAGCCTGCCATGTCTATGGGGAATACATCTAGATGAAAAATGCAAGGAATTTCCTTGAAGCTTAACATGAAGGCTGGATGCAGTGCGAAATGCCAGCCTAAATGTGCTCAAAATGAACATTTCATCCGGAATGTGCATGCAAAACAGTTTCCTGCAAGGCAAAGCTGGATTAGTACTTGGGGAGAACAGGGTACAATCAACAGTACAACCTTTGTTCCATCAAAGAGCAAATTGCACAAACCTTCTACAGCTTTCATATGGGCCTGACTTTTACATGAATCATTTCACTCTTAGTCCAGCTAATGCAGAATGTTTTTCTATGCATTTAGCCAATGTGACAACTGCCATACTGAGAAAAAAAATTAGAATGAAATATACTGCTATTCCATTCTCCTTTCTTTGGATTGGTTTTGTTAAATTATATCTAGGCTGCAAGGGAAAATGCAAACTCCATATGAAGTATGAAAAATATGCCTTCCAGCAACGGTAAATTGTGTAGGAAATGGATGGTTTTAAAAAGCAGGTTCAAAGTGAGCTTTTTGCTGGATGTGTTTGTGTTAAGTGTACTGAAGAGAGCTTCACATCCCATATGAGGGAAGGTTGAATCAGTACTTAGGGGCAACAGGATAGAGTCAACAATGCTGCTCTGTTTTACAAGTGAAGTTATCTTCTTTACATGCCCACACTACCGTTCAAAAGTTTGAGGTCACTAAGAAATGTCCTTATTTTTGAAAGAAAAGCAGATTTTATTAAATGAATGATAAATCCAGTGTAGACATTGCTAATGTGGTAAATGACTATTGTAGCTGGAAACAGCTGATTTTTAATGGAATATCTCCATAGAGGTACAGAGGAACATTTCCAGCAACCATCACTCCTGTGTTCTAATACTACATTGTGTTAGCTAATGGTGTTGAAAGGCTCATTGATGATTAGAAAACCCTTGTATCTTTTTCATGTATGTTTAAGTGTAATTCCCCAATTTAAATGATTGTGTCCGTATGGTAATACTTGTGTCTCAGATATAGCATTTTAAACCAACTGCACCTCCTTGGAGGTTTATTTCTTCATTTAGTCCTGGGGTAACGTATCTAATTTTATAAATAAATACATCAATGATGTGTTTGTGTCATGTCTTTTTTTGTGATGCTGAAGTGTGTGTCTGCGCAGCTTCCATGTGGTAACAGACGGTGAGAGACTGCCTGAACTGTGCCCTTCAAAAGTTTTAGAAAAAGATGTTCCTTTTCACATACGCCGCACACAGTGCATTATTGAACCATTAACACCATTTATTTCCTGATATCATCCACTGAGCCTCCTGTCTCAGTCCTAAATCCCTCTCAAGCATCATCTAAAGCAATGCCAGTTACTGATGACGTCTGCACAGCTGGATCACCTGCCAGTTTGTCTTAACTGCTCTGTAGCAGCTTATCTGTGCAGCTAGTCTGTGTCTGCACAGATAAAATGACTGACTGCCCAAACAGGCCAACAGAATATTAAATATTAGTCTGTGTATGTGACTCCTTAAATCGACTCTTATTTTTCCTTTTTTTGCACAGTTTCCCAGAGATTTACACGAGCACATATCTTTTGTGCAATTCAAAGATCAATTAAACCATAATTTAGTTTGTAAGTACAATTCACACACTTAATCTGTGATGTTTTGCTTCAGGTGTGAGCCATTCATCAACTTGCTTCTAATCTGAGTGCATTAAATTATTATTGACTTTTGCTGGAACAGCTTATTGTTGCAGGTTATTAAAAATCATTCTAAAAATGTACAAAAAATACTGCTCAAAGAGAAATATATGGGCCGATTCATGAAGGCTACATTTTTGATAAATTATACATTTATACTTTAGCCTCTAGCAAGCAACAATGTCAGTATAAATAATATGGGTGCATTTTTTTATGTCTGTGATTATTTATTAAATTTATATTAAATTTATATTAAATTTCATCATCTGATCCCCTTTAAAAAGTGAAAAAAGAAAAAAGAAAAAAAAGGAGAATGTTCTGGTCTACACCACAGCTGTTGTTGTGATTAACTGACTCACATCTAACAGCCTGAAAACTGACAGAGAAATTGAATGTGTTTATTGCTGAATTACCAGTCATGACTGAGTAAAGAGTAAAGGCAAAGTATTCTAAGGATTGTCTGCAGGCTACTTAGACTGTTACGCAGTCACAAGAACAAACAAACAAAAAAACTCTTAAAACCCAGCCTAGGACAAAAGGTTTTTACCTCATGTACCTGATTGACTGTGAGCAAAGACGCATGTTAAACAGAAAATAACAAGAGAATGAAAACACGTCTTTCTGAAGAAACACCAGAAGTATGTAAAAAGGGACTTCCGGAACTTAAAATGATTCAGAATACATCCAATAATTTTAATTAGATAAATCAAAATTATATTATTAAAAAGTTAAATTGTCAGGTTGACAATGTCCAGTCTCAGTCCAGCCTTAGGTGTGTCCAGTGAAGGAATCCCTACAGGATGCATCATTTATTGTTCGCTTCATCAAAGCTGTGCCCAAACTTCCTGCATCACTAGTGTGAAGTCTCATGAAGTTCAGAAGAAATCATCTGCTCTTTGAGGGTTCTTTGAGGGTTTTTTGAGGGCTCTTTGACTGCCTGTTGGTACTTTGCTCATCAGTACAAACACAGAAGTGGATGAAGGTTACAGAAGAAAGGGCCACGTTTGCCAGAAAAGTTACTGTGCTTGTTAAATGTACCCTGCAGAGTTTTTGACCTCCAGCAGTGCTATGGAGCTTTTCCTAATGTGTCTACTGATTAACAGGTGGTGGCAATGAACCAAGAAACACACCGATGCACCAGCGAAGGTACCAGTGAAGAACACATGGAGGCAAACTGCTTTATGAAGACAGAAACAGACAGGAACTCATGGTTTGTGTAATGATAAGAGCCATAAAGTGTAACAGGTGCAAAAGTTGTACAGTTACTTTAACATTTTTTGATGACAGTTCACAGATCTTATGTAAAAACAGACAAATAAATAAATAAACATTCAGATACACACTATGCTTTTTTTCTATCTGCATCTAATGTGTGTGCTGTAAACAGTATTTACACACTGAATGTCTTCTTTCAGCGCTTTTGGCCATTTGCACAAAAGACGAAATGAAATGAATGAATCACAAGTTAAATACAATAAAAAAATGCAATTTAAAGATGATGTAAACACAAATTAGTGCATGAAACTCACTAGACTTACAGGCTCTAAGCTAGGCAAGTCAGCTTTTACGAACCAGTTTTTAAAATAATATAATAATAAAATAATAACTGTGTGTGTATACTTTAATTTGTTCATGTGCATGAAGCTGTAGATAGCTTTTTAAGAGTTTTTACCTTGATGAAGCATGCAAATCTAGCTTGATGCCTACAGATAATATGACTACATTAATCACAAATAACCCAAAACTACCCTTCAACATTATGCTTTTACCATATTTAAGTCATATAACAAATACTGAAGGATGTTTTTTTTTTTTTTTTAATTAAATGAAAATATCTTTAAACTGAGATAAAATAAATCTGTCTCTGCAGGTAACTTTTACACATCTCTATCATAGTCCATAATTCTATACCACAAAGAATTTAATGTCTAATTAAATCTCAGTCTTGACCAAATGTGTTCTGACAGTGTTTTAGCTTGGTATGGGCCAGTAAACACGACTGTATTATGAAGTAATGCTGTGTTCAGTCTTGTGAGGAAAAATGTTTTATGAGAGTCAAAGGGACCTAAACCTAAAGATGAAGGTGTTTTGTCACTAGAACTCCACAGCTCTCCTTTGGGTATTTTCCACCACTGAGTTGTACTTAAAGTTGTACTTAAAAGCAAAGCTCTAAAATTTCTAATATTTAGGAGTCACTGGCCAGGTTATACTCTGCACAAAGCCTTCGTGACTTCACATAATTCTTTTATTTTAGGCATTATGTGAGAGCTGACAACTTCTGAGCTGTGCTACAGCTTGAATGTCAGCAGGAAACCACTCTAGGCCTTTACATGTGCTGCTGATGACATGAAATGTCCTCTTATATACCTGGAAATACAATGAAGCTGAAGCAGGTCAGATAGGACATAAAGTATTATGGACTCAGCTGCATTCTTGTCCTGTTCAGTGCATTTTTCAGGTAAAATACCTTTAGTGGTACCAGGCATTAAAATGAACAATTTATTGAAGAAAACAATGGTGGTCTAATAGTTTTTTCCATGACTGTAGATAGATATATAGATAGATAGATAGATAGATAGATAGATGGATAGACAGATAGATAGATAGATAGATAGATAGATAGATAGATAGATAGATAGATAGATAGATAGATAGATAGATAGATAGATAGATAGATAGATAGATAGATAGATAGATATCATACCAACAACAAATAAAAAGAAAATAAGATGGAAAAGACTAACACGAATGACAAGAAGCCCTGGGAGGACAATGGTGTCAAAATAAAATCAGCACTTAAGGCCACAGTGTGCAACACTTAGTGAAATGACATTTTTCTCTGCAGTCCAACTGGATATCATAACACATATCCTGCTGCCATTGTGACACAGAAATATAATAGATGTGGAACTAATTCCCAACTTAGTTCTGGTTCCTTTAGCACAGTGAAATTGGCTTCTTTAATAACCCAATTTAAAAAGAAACAATGTAAATAAAGGTGGCGAGAGCTTCTGTCAGTAAAAATGATTTGTTGATCTCGAAGCCCTATTATGTCTATGGTGCTCTGAAATTTACAAATACCAAATAAAGTTAAACTGTGATGAGATTCACAATATCAGTAACACGTACAGATAGCTCATTATTTTTAAATTACACCTTTTCAGTCCCTCCACTGCTCTGCCTTTACCATCGACAGCCTTTTAAATCCCTGATGATGACTTCTAAAGGCCACAGAAAACATTACACAAAGTGAATGTGAGATCGTCTAACAGCGTCTGAAACCTTTTCCTCAACACCAAGTCAGTTTATGAAATTCATCAGTTTGTCTTTGCGCCTAAGGACCGACCCAAAGTGTGAGCTGCTATTCCCAGGTGTATGATTCATCCCTTCATGACTTCAGAGACAAGCTAAAGACACTGGAGACAGTTTTCTCAGGTGCAGATCTGACACCTGCATATACATTTAAGCGAAGCGCTCACAGCTAATATGTGGGGAAATGTTAACAGAGGATGATTATGCATTCCACTGGATGAAAGTCAAGCAATTTGTGACTAAGAAAATTCTATAGTGCAGATGGGATTTAGATAGGCCACCAGAAAGACTAATGGTATGAGTGTTCTCACAACAATAACATCCAGACAGCTTCACCATATTAGTTCTAAGTAAAGGAAATAATGGAAAGTACGGAGTGTTCCACCCACTATAGGACATAAATTCACACATTTTCTTAAAGAGACGTACTTGTACCATCGACTCCTAACTTAGGACTCAGTCATTTTCCTGTGAAATGTTGCCGTTTTAAATCCCGTGTGGTGTTTCTGATGGTCTGAACTCTGTTTGGCCCACTGCCTCACCTCCTAAAATCTTTGTCTATTCCATTCTCCAGTAAGTTTGTTTGCCTCCCACAGCATGAACAGTAGCAACAAATTTATTGCATTCTAAATGTTTTTGTCATGTACAGTCCAGATAACTCCATCATTATTTAGACAGCTTCACTGTTATTTATTTCCCAATACTGAACACGTCCATCCTTTGGTCAGTTCCATATTCAGTTCAGGGACCATTCTGAGCTGCTGTCTTACTAAATCTATAGCTAAACACACATACAATGATGACGAAATCAGCCGACATTGTGACATTTGTTTGTGAAATGACTGTCACCAAAATTCTTAGGCCAGGCTCAGACTACTGGAGTAATAAAATCCTAACTAGAGATGGGATTTCTGGCTCTTTGAAGGGAGCTGGATCTTGAGGAGCCGTTCCTTTCAAAGAGTCGTTTAAAAGACTGGCTTGCGTTTTTTTAGAAGTCATCCAGGGGTAACTCGGAGCATGTTGTGGACAACTCAAGCTTGGAGATGTCATTAGTCATTCACATGAAGGCAGCGTGAACAATTCAGAGTCATGAACCACACAGATGACATGTGAGGAAAGCGTGGGCACTTTGCACATATGAACGGCTCACAACTATGAACCGGCTCTCATCATTCAGTTAAAACAGCCGTTCAAACGACTGACTCGCTCATGAACATCACATCTCTAATCCTAGGGCATTTTGAAATCATATACATTTGGAGAAACTTCACAGGTTTTCTTCTCTCTAATCTCAGACATGCACATACGACAAGATTCAAACATAATAGAGGCATCGTGCAGTACAGGGTATTATTAAGATAATCATGCCAGAGGGAGCAGCCACAAAGATGAGGGTCTCCTCATGTGATCTCATGAAGCAGATGGAAACAAAATGGAGACTTGGCATTTCTACCGTGACATCCGTACCCATGCCCATCTTAACTTATTATCAGAGCGGTCCCAGTGAGTCTACCAGAGGTTTGTCAGGTTTAAGAAAGACTGGATTTGTCATAGTCTGGGATGAACATGGGTTCAGATAGAGATCCCAGACCAGAGGGATAAAGTGTGAGCCCAGCCCTAGAGGGAATTCACAAAAGCGGGACACAAGCAGGACGAGAAAATGAATGAAGTGTGTGAAGCCTTTCAGAACAGGCAGAAAACCCTCTGACCACAGGTGGCAGGTAATGGAGGCTAAAAAGGTTATCAATTCCAAATGCCAATTCCCCAATTCACAACTGACCATTTTTATGTACTGATATGGGATGACAAATGTCTGAGATGCGTTTTTCTCTTGCGACCTGAAATGGGTTATGAGATTCTCATAAAGCCTGTCTCTATTATGTGAGGATCTGTCATTAGCAGATTCACTGATAGTGCATTGCCACGTGCTGAATAAAGAGAAAACTAATTCAAAAATCTCATAATAGTCTACCCCACTTGAATTCAAATAGGCCTTGGAATAATCCTCTGCTGGTGACTTGACATCCGGTAGTGTTCTGATGGAAACACTGTGGAGTGTGGTGCTGTTTGAGTGGGCTGTCAGTCACTTCTGGCAATAATACCTAACTAACAAAATGGATATTCGGACATTTGTCTGTGAGCTCTCTCCAACAGCAGACAATAAGTCAAATTCCACCTCGTTGTGCTGATGCAGGAAGCTAGATTGAGTTTTTGATTTCTTTATGCAGTACAAAGATGACAGATTAAATATAGACAGACACAGAAAATGCACACGCACACGCACGTACACACCCACGCACGCACGCACGCACGCACGCACGCACACACACACACACCCACACACACACACGTGCATGCACGTACACACACACACACGCGTGCGCATGCACGTACACACACACACATGCGCATGCACGTACACACACACACATGCGCATGCACGTACACACACACGCGCGCGTATGCACGTACACATACACACACATGTGCATGCACGTATACACACACACACGCGCGCGCATGCACGTACACATACACACACACATGTGCATGCACGTACACACACACACACACCAGGTACATTTTTTCCATGAAGAGAACACTTTGGAAATACTTTTCAGTCATTGCAACATCCCTTTGTGTGGAGTTATTTCCCAAATCAACAACAGTAGCCTTCCCTGGAATACATTTCACCACCGCCTATACTTTTACTTCATGGAGGGACGAAACAAGCAAACAGAAGCCTTTAAGATCCTGCTCAAAAGCCTACACGTTTAATGTTGCAATGTGGCTGTCGCTGGATAGCCAAAGAGTAACTAGAAATGCCCTCAGAGAACACAGTACTTCACCAAGGCTGCTCAGTCGAGGTATCATATACAGCGGATGAAATGTTTAATAAAAAATGACCTTGCACTGAGCACAGGCATGTGTTATGCATGCGTACATTATGTACGGATACTGAATCATGTGTACATTACTCTTGTAAAGGACTGTTGATCAGGTCATCACTTTCTGTAAGCCTTAGTTTTGCTAGTGGTAAAATAACCGTTCCCTCCATGCTTCTATTTTGAAGGCATATTTTTAATGTTACAGGCTTTTATTTTGGCACCATTCCAGCAGCACAGGAAGTGTTTATCAAAGAAGCGTTTTCTTGACATGATGAAGACGCTGCCGAAAAGTCTGAAAATTCATGTAAAGATGAAAGACAACAGTTCCATGCTGTTGCTGTCTAGCAAAGGATGTGTCTAAACTTAGAAGCTCCTAGCTGGAATGGAGACAAACTCTGATGGTGTTTCCTAAAGAGAGGAGTGAAGGACAGAAAGGTGAATTTGTGTTCAAAATAAGGCTGACGGCTGAACGTAAATAAAGGCGGGAATTGATGGGACTCGCCCACAATTTAGTTAATTGTTCCTTGTATAATATCCAACGTTTAAGTCCCAATAAGTCCTCAGCAGTGGATTTGTAGTAGGATCACAATTATGTGATCATCAGCAGGCAGCTGACGTAGTGTTCACTTGTCATGGTTACAGTGACGCCATGCTGCTATCTGGCAATGATACAGAAATCTTTAACAAATCCATGGATCCAGACTATAAGCTGCATCACTGCCAAAATCTAATCACTTGGTCCTTGTGTCATTTCTGATCTGTCCTAAAAATTTCATCCAAATCCGATGGTCCATTTTTAAGTAATGTTGCGAACAGATCAAAGGAAGGAAAGATTCACGTACGCCGATTGTCACATAACTCCAGAGTAACAAAAAGGTAGCAGAACAATCATTGAATTCCAGAAGATAGGTGGGGATTTTTTCGAAAGGGATCACAATAATGCAAAATGTGATGGGGTAAAAGCAAATGGATGCTACTGAAACAGAATAAATCAGTATAACCAAAAGCGATCTTCACTCTGAAGCTGATGTGTGTATTACCAAACCGGGAAGAAGGTAAAAGGCAATCAATACAAAAATGCCTTACTGTTCACATCTCAAAACCAAAATACACTGCCGTAGCACCCCTAAACTAAAACTAACAATGCACCCTCTATTTTCATTCCTTAATGATCGGAAGGTGCCTCGCTAGCTTTTAACCCCACACAAACCACTGGCATAGATTTTCCAGAAGTTCACCAAGCAGCTAAATTTCTCTTAAGAGGAACTCTTAATCGAATGCCGGATGAATGAGCTTTTTAAAAGCCAACTGGCACTGTGATTGGAGGCGGTAGTTTTCCCTTCTCCAATCCAGCTTCAGCTCCAGAGATTGTAGGCAGGACCAGACAAAGAAGGTGCAGGACAGACACGCAGCTCTACATAACACAGATGATCACAACAGGAAGAGTGCAGCGGTCCAGGACCATAACATTTAACCATTCACAAGATTCAGATTCCAGTGAACAGAGAGGATTCAACAAGATAACAGAGTGGAAGATGAAGAGCGTGTCATTACTGTAAAGAGAACACAGATGAACCTCATATTGCATGTAAGAGCTATTTGAGATCTCTTAATTTGTTTGTAATGCTTAATTACAGCAGTGTGAGTAGGGTTCATTTTTCTGTCCTGCTTTGCTGAGCTGCCTCTGCACACACAGGCTGCTAACATTTAATTGGGGCCGTCATTTTGTGGCTGAGCAGCAAATGGCTACTTGAAGAACTCCCTCTCGCTTTCAGGCCGCCTGTCTGTCACCTCAAGTATGGCCTATTGCTCCCTGCCTTTATTCCTTTTAATCAATGACTCCATTTCAAAGATAGGAGAGCTGACATTGGGAGAACCTTTCATTGCCGTTCTGTGAATCCCATTGACTAGTATTGTAATAGATGTCATATGGCAGGATGGAGGACCGGCTGAATAGCTCTGGCTGAAAAGGACCATAATATGTTTCTGTCCCCGTGCACAGGCTGAGTTATAATGCGTGTTATGAAGCCATTTTGCTCAGTGATTTCCACAGTTAACTCAGAGTTTGACTCCAGCTTTGAAATAGTGAAAATAACATTATCATTTTCATTTTTAACAGATATTGGCAGTGGTGGGGATATTAGCAGCAATCTGAGCATGTCTGAAATGTAATGGGTTCAGTGATGGGACTAACAGTTTCATCCCGTCCAGCAAATGAATGAGTCTCTGCATGTCCGTGTGAGTGGGTGTGTGTCTAACTATGATTGACTGTGCTGCTATGGCATGCTGCTACTGCTGGACTCATGAAGCATTCTGGTCATTTAGTAAAACTGAAGGCCGATAGCATAGGGTCATAATTAGGTCTAATTCCACTATAATATGAGTGTTTGTTCCTTTTCCAGCATTTGTCACAATCAAACACATGGTGTTTTCAGTGTTTTTCTCCATACATTCCCTTCCTTTACATTTTAATGGGATAAATACTCTTGCAATTTCAAACTCTGATAGCATATCATATCTGTAAAGGCTGTGAACTTGGAGTGTAGTGGCACCCCATTTGGATGTCATCATTCCATTCAATTGGCGTTATCAGTGCACACTATTCCCATACATGCAGACCAGTAGGGACCTGCTCCACCGTCTAGTAGGCTCGGTATTCCATTGTCACCCCTTGAATGGTGATTTAAGTACAATTTAGCACTTAGAAGAAGGAAAAGCAGTTCACAGTGGGAGGTTGGGGGGGATGGAGTAGAGAGATCTCAGCCAGAAGACTTTAGTCCTAATTTGGATCAGATTAATTTTTTTATTGTTTGACTTTCTCATTCTTTTCTCAGTCTCATTTTGACTGTTACTACCAGCTATTTTTCATTCCATGTTTGTTAAGTTTAGCCACTGGAACTGTTTGTTAAGCTTTAGAAAAGGATCATGGTTGGAGTTAAAATAGACACTGTAGTTACATTTACCACGTTATAAAGCTCCATTCTGTGCATGTAAGATCTCCGGTGCTGATTTGACATGCACTTAGCACTTATTCACATTTTTGCAAGAGGTTTCCAACAATATCGGGGTTACTTTCTGTTTATCACTGATCAGAATCGCTGCTACTAAGCCTACTAGAAGGTGGAGGAAGAAGGAGATGCCTAATGGTCCATGTGTAAGGGAATGCTGCATAACAATTTAATAAGCTGATAACCTCTGAACTGGGTGGAAGTGAGGACACTGCCTGAATGAGAGGCATTCAGTACATGAATAAACTATAACTATAAACTCAGAACAGAACAAACAAACTGCTAAACTGAAGACAGAGTCGACGCTGACATTCAGGCAATGTGAATATCAGTATTTTCATTTGCTGTTGCATGTGTGTTACAGCCTCTGGTGGCGGTATGTTGGAGCTGGACTTGTACAGCCTCTGTTTCCAGGTGGCTTTGGAGACTGATATTATTTGCAGCTGGCTGAAGACCGAGCTCCAGGTCCTACCTGGTAGACTACAGGAGTGATCGATCGGCCTGGACCTCCAGACCCGCTCTCAGTCCTGGTTCTCCCCACCTCCCGACCCATCAGATTGGTCCACCATCACAACTCCTCCTCCCACAAGACCCCAGCCATCACCACACATGTGTACAATCTCCAACCAAACTCTCAGTCAGGGCAGCTGGGATTTAATGTGACGACTTTGCCCTGGTGCTGTGAGTCTTTGTGTTCCATAACCACTGAGGGGTGGCTACTCCGAATATAGCTTCTATTAGTGACTGCTTATTTGGTGAGGATTTACATGTCATGGTGAAGACTGTAGCTTCTGTTAGCAGCTGGTTAATTTGGTGAGAAGCTACTTGTGTCTTGTATGTGTCCTGTAGCCACTGAGGGTGGTGATGTGTGTGACTATGTCTTGTTGGAAATATGTGATTTGAAGCACCAGTTTTATTTAGTTAATTATGTGTACTTGACATTACTGGTATTGTATCAGTTTCTGTTGTTTGTGGCGGGTGTTGCTATTGTGCTAAGGAGTTTACTTGATTTTGTTTAGCTAGTTTAGGAACTCTGCCTTTATTTGGTTTTATTTGGTTCTTTGATGTAGCAACATCCACCAGCCCTGTTTTCCTTTGTTTGATCACATTTTGGTTACTTATGTCACTGAGCAATAAAAATGCTTTACCTAACCAAAGTTATCTGGTTGTTTTTGTTCCATCCAGCTGACCCTAGCGGTTGGATGGTAACAGGATGGAAGTGATGAATCTTTGTACTGAATTCAGTGAAGCTGCTTTAATAAGGAACTTGGTGATTTAGTGATTTCCACCTATAGACTATACTTGAAATTAATATTCCTAATCAAAAGTGACTTTGGGTGGCCTGGTAGCTCATCTGGTTGAGCAGGTGACCCATAAACAAGCGCTATAGTCCCTGTCGCAGTGGTCATGGGTTCAAGTCTGAGTTCAAGTTCTTTCCCCATGTTTTCTTTCTCCAATGTGCACAATAAAAAAAGGCCAAAAAAATGAAAAGCTATATATTTTCACCATTGGGCCTCCTCTTTTCACAGCTACTAACTCCTAGAAATGTGCACTGCATCTGTAAATGCAGAGGAATGAAATGAAAAGTCTGCTGTCATGAAGAAAAGTGAGATGCAATAACTATAATTAATTAATATAGAGCTAATGGGGCACATTTCAGAGCATGTCTTAACCTTTCAACATTACACCTGCTTATGTATGTGCTGCTTATTTAACATACCTGAATGGAAAAGATAACAGAAGAGTGGTGAGTGTAAAATTCATGCACCAGTGCAGCTCTGACTAACGTAGTCTACTTATTGTTTATTCCACTACATCCATTTAACAGCCTTTAGACTATTTTCAGATTCAAACTGGACATCATTCACGGGGGACAGTTTTCTGCAGAGAGAGTACTTTCATTTTTGATATTTCTGCAACTGGGGTGGGCCTGTGTTTCAAAAGTTCCACCCTCCCCAGGGTTATTAAAAATGCCTTTGAACCTTCTTCTTGACTTAGCAAAAAAACACTCTGTCCAAAACATGTCAAAATAATATGATAGTGTTTCATTTGCACAACTTGTGTGATCATGCCCAGTTTAAAACTTAAAATTGAAATGGAACTTTTATTGTCCACCATTGATAAACACCTTGATAAAACCAAAGCAAGTGGACTTTCATAAACCATAACACCAGTCAAAGTATGTATTAAATGTACCACAACAGAGAGCTGCAATAAAACACACAATTTGTATGGAAAAGTATAACCCTACATGCTCTCCTGAAAATGTCTGCCCACGTTCTGTTGAAAAATAATCCAAGAAACAAAATGCAGCACCTATAGTCTGCTTGTCTTGTGTTTTTGTCTACCAAAACAAACATGGATGACAACCAGCAGAAAAAAAGCACAGAACTCGTCTGAGAGTCATGTCAGATTGTATTTAGCTACGTCAGTCATAAAAATCAGACATTTAATAAAGTATCTTTATAAAAATGAGTAACACAGATCAGATTTAAGATTTTAAATCAGAATCTTTAAATATTGCACACATTCTTTCTGCCAACACCAACTGATCCAGACCGATTTTTTTAAAAATGTTGGTCAGTTTATCATTACAACCTTCAATGGCAACATTTTACATATTTCTTACCTGCATCAGTCTGCTGTCAGGAACTAAAGCATGATTTAATTAGGGTCATTGGAAGGCTGGTTCACAGCTGACCTGAGGAATAAAGTGATCCATTAGCCAGTATCTGCTGTCCACCCCTCCTACACACCCTGACATTGCACTGCATTATGAATATATGGACTTCCTGCCACATCAAATGTTAATAGCAAATTACTGCAAATGAAAATCATGTAAAAAATACAAGAGTAGAAAGTTGTGCATTTTTCAATGTCAGCTACATTATCATAACTGTGAGTGCAGTTGTTTTATAATATACAGTAGTTAGGTTTCAGAACTCCCCACAAAGTAGAAATCTTATATTTATTCTATTATTTATATGTATTTTTAGCCTTTATAGACCTTCCCCACACTCTTATAAACACTTCCTATGCTCTTAAACACTTTCTACACCCTTAAACCTATGTAACTTTCAAATTTTCTGCAATGGTAAGCATCTTCCAGAAGCCTTAGAAGGCGCAGAACATTTGATCAACATCGTGGGGTTTGAAATAAATTAAATTTTTTCTGAAAATTTCACAAAAACACAACACTGCAAAGCAACACTATGTGCATCGGTCAGACGTCGATGTGAAATGGTCAAGGCGAGGTGCTGAACGCTGCTACACATGGCGGACGGAAGAGACTGATGCTATGGTCGCTGAGCCAATCAGAACCCAGCATTTTATTTAGATTTAATATTCTTTTCATATGTTTTAATTATTACTTTTATATATTTTTATATCGTTTTCAAAAAAATGCTTATTTTACCGCAAAAATAATTAACATAATGTAGTGATCGTAGAGCTGGTCGCTATGACTGAACTGTTGTGCTGAAATGCACCATGGGAGTTCGGAATGTTGGGGGTTTAAATGTCATTATTGTGGTTTATGTTAGTGTTACAGTGTTATTAGTGTTTGTGTTTTATTGTGTTTTTGTGATTTTGTCAGCCTAGTTAGTTTGGTTAAGTGTTATGTTGTCAGGACCGTGAATGTGAAGTGTGTTTGATGACTTCCTGCCACATTTTCCATAATGCTGCCTTATGTGTGTGTCAAAATATAAGCATTTGGCAGTTATGGAGTGCATAAAAGTCAGATATCCTATCTCCAGCGTCTTTTTTCAAAGCAGCTCGCCACAATAATAAATATATAAAATACCTATAGACCACAAAATCCCGCGATGTAGTGAAAAATCTGTGATACAGTGAGACCGAGAAAAGTGAACCGTGATATGGAGAATATCCACTGGAATGGGCAATTATGACATCCATTCATCCATTATCTATCTACTGCTTAATCCTCATCAGAGTCATGGGGGGCTGGAGTCTATTCCAGCTGACTGACGGTGATGACAGAGGACACCTGGACAGGTAACAGTCTATCACAGGGATACACATAGAGACAAACAATCACACTCACATTCACACCTACAGACAATTTAGAATCACCAATTAACCTCACCATGGTCTTGGACTGTGGGAGGAAGCTGGAGAACCTGGAGAAAACCCATGTATGCATGGAGAGAACATGCAAACTCCATGCAGAAAGATCCCAGGCTGGGACGTGAACCAGGGATCTTTTAGCTGTGAGGCAACAGTGCTAACCACCGCTCCACTGTGCAGCCCCACAAATATGACATGTTTTGTTTAATTTGGTCCAAAATGTACAGTTCTTTTAATTAATACACTTTGGCAAAACTTCCTTCAAATGGTGGGCAAAAGGAGAAAATTCACCTCCTGAGGAACAGATTCCTCCTTTTCCTCTATTTCTGTTTAACTGCTGTGTCTCACATCTCAGATATAAGACTTCAAAGCTTCCTCCCTGCTGTTTTATGACATTTGTGATGTCCAAGGGAGGTCAGATGGAGTGACCTGAAAAAAAGAGCACTGCGACTCTGGGTCTGGCTACAGGGATAGTCTAATTAACATTTTAATTAACACAAAAAATTGTTAACTGCAGGCCATCCTGAGAGCCATGTCTGGGACAGACTCATTACATTCAGTGTTAGCCTCTCTCCTGCTGCCCTGCGATGTGCTACCTGCGAAAATGCCATCCTTCAGAAGAATGAAGAGATTTGATGGATTCCGTTCCCCAGTGTATGGCTGCTTTAAACTGAAATATGTAAAGCAGTTAAAGTCAAGAGCAGTGTTTTTTTCATATGCAAATAGGCTCAAAAATAAGCTCATGATGTCTGAAGATTTCAGTCATGTGCATTAAACACACAGCACATGAGATGGTCACGTGCAGTCATGTTGAATAGGAGCTTTTAAGCCATTCTTCACGGAACAAACATGTCATGAAAGTGCTCCACATGCAGATTGACAGAAGTTGACAGGAGACTGGAAGGCTCCAGACCGGACTGCTGTTTATGTCCTCCAAAAGAAAAAAAAAATCAAAACTATACATTTAACAATAAGCATTTTATAGCTGAAGCTGAAAGGCTGCGATTAGTCATCACTTCAAGATTGCAGCAGAGAAATGTAGTGAAGAAATGTAGCAGAGAAAGGAGTCTGAACAGTGTATGCTTTCTGCTTATGTATCACAGCTTGATATATTATGCTTAATCCCTAAATCCTTAACATTTGCTGTAATTATCATTAAAGGCGTAGTTCACCCATAAACACATACACAAAAACAACTCATTTTCTCTCTCCATCCTCACATGTACTGATGCTGTGGATTACTGAGGCTTTGAGATATCAGCTCAGTAAGATCACTGCATGAGCATTTGTTTTGTCTACAAACAACAGGGAGCCTAATTATTAATGGTTGATAAATCATTCATTACAGCCTCACAGATTGATAATCCATCCACAGACACCTGCTCATCCTGCGTCTGACCCAGGGCAGGTCGTCACTCCATCACTGAGTCAACACATTTAGACAGACAGCCAGTCACACTCACATTTACGCCTACAGGCAGTTTCCAATAGACCTGACCTGCATGTCTTTGGACTGAGGGAGGAAACCCACACAGGCACAAGGAGGACATTCAAACTCAGGATGTACAGTGATAGAACAGTGATCCTCTAGAGTCCAGGTTCCTTTTGGTTAGTTTTCAGTGCATTCACCTGATAAACTGTCTTTCCATTATCTAAAACCTTAGTAAATCTTTCATCACACAGTCAGCTGGATGCCCAACCAAAGCTAAAAACACACTGCAGCATGTTAGCAGTGAACAGCAGAGAGTCAATGAGAAAAATGACGCTATAAAAACATATTTAACAGCATGCAGATATTAGTTTTAAATCATTTGTGGACACAATTTGAACCTGATTTCTTACCTGATGAGTTCATTTTTAGAACTATGCCTGACAAAGCAGTGCTTGTTATCTTCCTAATGACAGGATTGTCGGTTCAGGCTAAGATGCTACCCCACGGTAAGAAACCCCTCCGGTCCTCATAACGCCCCTCCTCAGCACCGGTAATCTGTAAACAGCACTGAAATCATTTTACTGGTGGGAGGAAATCAAAAGAAGGGGTATTGAAGTATATTGACACAATATTTCAACAGTACAAAACAGACTTAAGAATATAAGTATACAAACCTTTTTTTTTTTTTTTTAACATTACATTACTCTTAGAACCAAAAAAATAAAACCTTTTTTGTGTGTATACATATATGGTCTACCTCATGTGTTCATTCATAGTTTTGATGCCTTCAGTGAGAATCTACAATGAAAATAGCCATGAAAATAAAGAAAAAAACATTAAATGAGAAGGTGTGTCCAAACTTCTGACTGGTATATGTTATTATATTATTAAATTTTTCAAGAAAATAGTCATTAAAATGAATGTCTTACTCCAGTTTACCTGATTTCTCAGCCTTATCAACCCTCTCTGGATCCATTGTTCTGCACACACGAGAGAAGACGATATCAAGAGGTGAGGAAAGGGACTTGGAATGTACAAGCAGAGGGCAAGTGGGAACAAAAACCTTTTTTTTCAGAGCAGCAAGGCTGGAAATAGATCAGTGGAATGAAGCAGAGCGTTGATACGCACAGGCATGTGCACCTAGCTATTGCTGGTGTGGAAGTTTTCCAGACTGTAAATGGTAAATAAAATGACACAGGTCCTTCTAAAAAACATTTTCAGGGAAATCATTCAGAATAATGCACTGCTAATTTCTGTATTATTAAGAGGTTAGGTTTGAAATTGCACGTGTTTGTATAGGTTGCATTTTACTCTTCCGTATGTTTTTGGGTTAAACAAGAAAATAAATAACAAAACCAAAACATTTCATGTATAGTTTTATGTCTTTTTTTTTTTAGTTTAGTCCAATGCTAGAATTGTGATGTGTGTTTTATTGTATTATCATTCATTATCTGTTTACACAGCAGCCTTCACTCATGGCTGTTGTGGTACATTAAAGGTGAAGTATCGTGCACATTTTTAGCTCTATGTTTTAGTCCACTAACATATATTTGCATTTTTATATTACATTATTTAAATTAACAAAATGAATCACTTCAGATTGCCGTTATAGTGGCCTTTAATACCGCCCATCCATTCAGCTTCCGTCTGAAATTGAGAATGCTCTGTTCTGATTGGCCAACTTTCAGGACAACAATAATACATTTTACTGTCTTTACTCACAGTGTCAGCTTCTTACATCCATATGTGTTTGAATTGATGATCAGACTATCAAACAGACGCCTGATTGTGGATAATGTAGCATCAGTTTGAAGGGGAATGGCTATTCCTGTTCAGCCCAGAGGATTCAAATCGTGACACAAAAGTAAAGCTCACTTTTGTCAGTACAGAGAGTATCAGCTGACAGTTGTAGATGTGCTGTCAAAGGTTTAACAGATGTCTTATAATGATGATATTTGTGCAAAATGCAGGGGAGGGTTGTTTTTTTTTTTTTTTTTAACCAGCTCTCTGAATACATCCATTTGAAGTGGAGGTAAGACTGCACACCAGGCTTTAGAGCTGGCTAGAGTCTCGGCTTTTTACGTACAGGCACCATTTTTATGCACGTTCACCTCAAGTTTTAGATCTTTGGCTTGTGTAACACACATTTCTGACATGATAACAATATATAAATGACAGAAAATCACTAAATGCGTGACGTGTTTACTTCAAGAAACAAGGAACATAAAGAAATGAAATGCATTAGCTGCCATCAGCTTCTTCAAAGAGCTCCACATCCTTCACACATCAGCGTCTCAGCATCAAAATTTTAATAGATTATTCACAGTACCCTACCCCAGCTGCTTGTGTTCAATGATGTGGTGCAAAATGATATTATGACAAATCCTGGCGTACAGTCCCGTGCTCCAGAGCTGGACTTCAATCATTACATTCAGTCTTAAACGCATCAGTCTTCATTTATGAACCGTTTATCTATTTTAATTCTGTCTTTATTGTTGGTAATGTTTGGTCTGCAGAAAGCAGCAAGTTTCCCTTTGCCTCTGATCAGCCACAAACTGAGACTCCAGCCTCTACTGAGTTCTCCAGTTATTGCCCATTTCATGTAATGAGGTGTTGCAAGAATGCAGCACAACACCAACTACAGCCTCAACATGTCCTCCTGAGTTGAACCAGTACCTGTCTGAAGTGTCACGAATCACTTTTCCAAAAACAGTGGAGCAGAAGAAGTAGTTTCAAAAGTGTTCTGTTTACATATTTGTAAGAGCAACCAGTTTCACTGAGAACATGAGCTACTGAAGAAACCGGCTTCATTTAAAGCCTGAGCTTAAACACTGCTTGCATTGTACCATTAGCCTCACCTCCAGGGAAGATTCAATCAGCAAAATGGAAGTGTAAATGGTGATTTTTACTTCATTACTCCTGTCTCTCATTACATTTCTTCTAGAAACTTAACAGTCTATTAACTAACAAAATCCAGCACTTCTCCTTCCAGTTCAGCTCACATCATTCACTAACAGCAGCCGGCTCATCGCAGGCTACGGTACAGTCAGAGCAGAGTTCACCTGGACAAGTTTATTCATGTCCTGGGCAAAAAAAACAAGCAAAAACAACATGACAGAAAAACTCACTAGGTCAGTACACTGATGAGAAAAATGCTGCTCATATCACAACTGTTGGTCTCTGCATCTGTGTTGGTAAAAGATGCCATGAGCCTAATTTCCCACATTCACCTTATGTAAAGACACACGCTATATATACTGTAGGTTGTAGCATGTTTGTATTTCTGTACTGAACCTTTATATGCACCAGGGGATGTTGAAAACAGAATGACAACACAACTACAACTGTAGTTACTACTGACTAATACAGAATAAATCTACATATAGCAGAAAGAGGAAGAAAGAGTAAACAACATACAAGAGGCAGTAGAAAATTAGCAGTAAAGCAGAAGCCTACATTTTATTCTTTGAAATGAATTTTCATTGCAATGCCTCTGAGATCACCAGTCACAGCGTTGAATGTGTGTAATTTCCTTATTTTCCTTTTTTATTTTTGATGACACTCATTATGACATTATGTCTGATTTCCGTTGCAGCTGATACGGTCGTGATGGAAACATGAATGAACGGTGATAAAGCACCATGAGCAGCATTGATCTTATGAGAGATGATTTAAAGGGCTATTTTCATTATTGATTCACCCAGCAGTTGGCTTTATATTCTTCACTCTATGCTTTAAGTAAATCCTGAAAATGCATGAAATTTCACAGTGGCAGAGGTGAAATGAAGTGAAAAGCAGCAAATCCTAATAAATGAGACACTGGAAACTGATCATCTGCAGCATACCTGCTTAACTAATGACCTAAATGATTATTCAATGATCAGAATAACTGCAGTTGATTTTCAATCTGCACAGCAGCAGGTCGTTTAATAAGGCAGTTAAATATTCAGTATGTCTGACCTTTACATGCAGCACCAGTCAGACGTTTGGACACTGCACTGCTATTCATGTTTGTTATTTTCTACATTACTGTATATATCGATACTCAGAACATTAAGACGATGAAATAACACACATGGAATGATGTAGTGGGAAAAAAGCACATTATGCTAGATATTTTTTGTTTATGCTTATTATTTATTTTGCATATAAATGATATTTGCAAGATGGCACAGGTGTTGAAATGGTTTTGTTAATGACACAAATATTTTCTGTTTTATGGGAGAATTTAAAAGAAATACTGGAGAGAATGAAATTAATAAATTGAAAATATGGTTTGACATTAAATTGAACTAAAACAAAAATAATGTTATGTGGAAAATGCAGATATTAAACAACAAATACAGATAGATAGGGTGCAAAATGAAAGGGTTCATGAAATAAATTCCTTGGGGTGATAATAGATGAGCAAATCAGTTGGAAACCACATATCAAACATATACAAAGCAAACTTTCAAGAAGTATTTCAGTTTTAAACAAATGTTTAAACAAATGTTCTTAACCATAAATCACTATGCATCCTCTATTGTCCCATTCTTCAAAAAAGGACAATACGGTTATTCATAATGTCTGTGATAAAGTTCTTCAAAGAGGCCACTACTGAGGGTGACCAAGAAGAAGACAAGCACTTAGACCAAGAAGCACAAGGAGAGGACATTAGACCTGAACTTTGATCTAATGAGTCTAGATGGGAGTTTTCTGGTTGCAGCTGCAGTGTGTTTGTGAGATGCAGAGAAGATGAACAGATTGCATCTGAAGCATTGGGTAGGAGCTTTGTTCATGTAGGTACTACAAGGAGCTCCACAGATGCCTCACTTCATTTGAATGATCTAAACTGAACTTATACTTGGAAAGGTAAACAGTCATACTGTTCCTTCAGTCACATCTGGAATTGTGACCAAATATTACCTGGACTACCAGCCCCCCCAAAAAACACCACAACACAATCCCAGCTCTCCATTAGCTCTATTTCTTCTCTCACTCTCTCTTATCTCACTCACTGTCTCCAGGATCGGCCCTCTGAGTTACAGTCCTGATTTTCCCTGGAGACGCACTGAACATGTTTCCAACAACAGTGACGCTAGAGCCTGCCTAAAGATCCCTCATTAGCAGGTACACACCGCTAACGGAGCGTAAACAGGTTCAGTTACGACACAAAGAAGCTGCTACAGTAAGTCTGCCTGCTAACTCTACCAGCAACAGGAGTAATGGAGGAAGTTAGCAACGACCTGCTGACTCTGCAGAGAGAACAAAAGAGTGACTGGTTTCTTCTGATCTGCAGTATCGGAAACCTGCACAGCAAAGATTGCTTTTACCATTGGACCTAGATCTATTCCCAGCCTGTCCAGTCCACTGACAACTGGACCAACAGAAGTACCAGCTAACAGAGCTGCACACCAAAGAACTCTATTCAGTGTCAGGGGGAGTCTAGGCCGATACACACAGCCAGCATAGCATCACAGTGCACACGCCTAAGTGTAGGACTGCTTCTCCTAATGTGATCATCCTCTATAATCACACCTGTATAGGTGCAGTGACATCAGCTCCACTGATTTTCTAATTGAACATTTCACTTGCAACACATTTTATGAATGCCTGAATGTGTAAAAGGTAATGTGTGATTGCTATCAAGGACACCAACATATAGTATAAAGATCTTCCATCAGGTCTAGCTATCTAGTATATTATAGAATTGGCTAAGCTTAGCTTAGCATTTGCTAGAAACACTGGCAAACAGCTGGCGTGGCTTAAAAATTAACAGAAAAACTGCACCTGACCAAGATATTTCCAGGCACAAAAACCCTGGGACAGGTTTGATTCCTCAAGTTTGTTACGTATGAAACTGTGGAAGTCTGAAATAAGGCTGCACTGATAAACTGCAGTTTGAAGGTGGAAATGATTAGTTATTTCATTAACTGATAATTTCATTTGTGATCTGCCTTCTAGCATATAAAAAGGACATTTAGACAACTAACAAATTTAAAAAAAATATTATGGTGGATAAACATTACAAGAGACTGTTTAATTGCACATCTTCTACCTAATAAAATGACATAGAGTAAGAGTTTTTAGTTCCTCACTGGTATTGCCTCAACATTTGCTCTTCAGTAGATGAACACATTTTATATTATACGGTTAAAAAAATGAACCTGTAAATAAAAGAGTCATTCAGAGGACAGTCTGCTTTACATAACTGAACTGATGTAACTGACTGTAAATGAAATAAACAAAGTGCTCAAAAAGAGGATAAAAAGCAAAACAGAAATGCAGTCGCTGTGGGTCACTACCGGGCCAAAATGTCATCTGTGGGTTGAAACAAAAGTGCCATATGTTGAAACATTACTGATGGAAAAGTCCTTTCTGTGGTGACAGAATCTGGTCGAAATATCACTGCATGATTAGAAGTAAAATCACCTTCCATACATTTATTCAGGTCTGTCTGGACATTTGGTTGGAACAAACTTCTCCTCGGTTTCAGCAGCAGCAGCAGCACCGTGAAGGTGGGCGTGAAGCAGCAGAGAGAGTAGCTGGAAGATGAATAATTCCTGATCTCTGCTTTGGTTCAAATGGCGGTCATTGACTCACACTTGTTTCAACTGCACAGCTGAGAGCAGGTTCAGAGCATTGGTAGGTAGCTCAGAACAAACAAGAAAAGTACATTCAGGTACCCAGATAACAGCCTGGGAGACTAAATAAGCTCAGAGCAGCACACGGCACATTAGCGATTAAAGCCTAACTGAAATGTGGAGAATGTCTTTTGGTGATTTTGTGCAAATTTTGTTTTCAGAGCTGAGAACAATTGTGCATTTTTGCCCATATTTCTACTGTGTCTATGTATTAGGACTTTAGATGGACATCCACATAGCTCAGAGTGTTGCTGTCAAACAGTGTGGTTTGCACCATACATATTTCCTATGAATAGTGATACAGAGCACTTTCTCCCAGTTTTAACAAGACCAGCAAAGCATTTATTTACGTATCTAGTTTGTTATGTACTGTTGAAGCTGGATTGCACGGTGATCAGTTGTTAGCGCTGTCGCCTTAAAGCTAGAAGATCCCCGGCTTCCCAGGAACCTTCTGTGAGGAGTTTGCATGTTCTCTCTGCTGGGTTTTCTACAGGTTCTCCGGCTTCCTCCCACAGTCCAAAGCTGAGGTTATTTGGTGATTCTAAATAATCCGTAGGTGTGAATGTGAGTGTGCTTGGTTATAGGCTGGTGACCTGTGCAGGGTGTCAGCTCGGATAAACTCCAGCTCACCTCGGCCCTACAGAGGAATAAGCAGTGTGTAATAATGGATGGATGGACTATTGAAGTTACAGTAGGATTAGTATCTGTTCCGACATTAACCCTTGTGTTGTTTTAGGGTCGAAAATGACCCGGCCACTATATTCAATAGCAGAGGAAAAACTCGTAAATGACTTTACCTAAAGTGACCCCAACATTAGAAAAAGTGAAACATTGTCTTTTATATTTTCATCAAAGCTGTACATCAACAGGGTGCAAAGACTGTCTTAGGGTCAGTCTTGAGTCGGCAGTTAAAATCACAGTTCAGTGGACTAAAACACACAGCCACATCACACACACCTCTAAAAACACACACACACACGCACACGCACACGTACACACACGCACACGCACACGCACACGCACACGTACACACACACACACACACACACACACACACACACACACACACGTATACACACACACACACACACACAGAGAGAGAGAGAGAGAGAAACTGAGGTTGTGTGAGAAAAAGTAAAACTTTCTTGTGCCACATCACCCAGCAGCAACAAATCTCAAGTTTTGACAATTTCAAACAAATGAAACATTTCTTGAAAGCATCCATTACTAACGGGGAATGTGTTCAGAGGCTATAAAGGTGCTGCACATGACAGCACCACAAACACCTTTTTGCTGAAGCCAGGAGTGTAGTTTCCAGGTTTCAGTCCTCAGCAGGTCAGAGATCAGATTTTTCAGACATCCAGGAGTAACAAGAAGGACTGTGAAACAGACATGTGTGCTGCACATGTGAATTCCATAGTACAGTATACAGTACACTGTTGTTTCCCTTCAATAAAATGCATTTAAAGCTACTTTCTGCACATTTCTGGTACTTTCTTAGGATATACAAGTACTATCTCTTGCAAAACAAATAATGTTTACACCTATGCAGCATTTTTCGCCACTATAATAGTGATGATAAACCTCTACTTTAGTAAAGGAAACAGTTATAACGTGATGTGATAAAAACGAGTGGTGTCCACTGATTAAATCCAGTCTTTCTGCTCTCTGAAGAGGGAAAGATCTGGACATTCACAAAGTGTGTGATGCATGACAGGTTGGGGTGAAACTTCGATGAAGCTGCTCTATTTTAGAGGCTCAGTGGAGGTGGGTCATTTTTGACCCTTTGGGCAAGGACAGTGTATAGGATGCCAAGACAACATGAGGGTTAAACATTTAGCAACACCCATGCTATCAAAGGACAAATCTGATTTATTCATACAATCATTCAAACTTTATTTAAACTTAGTGTAAACAATAAATTCAGGTATGGTGGCCTCATTTGGAATGTAGCCGAAGAAAAATTTAAAAAATAGGCACAAACTTGGTGACCAAAATGAGAAAATATTTAAAGGCCAAGTTAGTAAAACAATTAAAAATATGGTTATTAAACTAGGTTATTTAATTTTATATCATAAAATACATAAACTAATATCATTAGATAATATTTAAAGCAACAGTAAAGTAGAATGCATAGGCATGTGTTCTGCATGTGTATGTTATGTACGGATACCAAATTGCATGACCTAAATATGTAGCAGGCGGCGGCAGAGCGGATGCATACGTCTTCATGTGGTGCCATCAGACGGCTTTATCTCCATTCTCCAGTTGTACACCACCTTGGATTGTGCTACATTCACTAATTTTTTGCCCTTCATTATGGCTCCCAAGTATAGGTAAGCCTCTTCTGATGCTTCGAAGAAAAGGAAAGCCGTCTCCATCGAAGTGAAATTAGAAACACCAACGAACATGGGTCTAGTTGTAAAAACAGGTCAACATATTGTAGTGACCCTCTGTGATGAATGAGTGAGACTTTATCTGGTTCTCTGCTGGTTTATTGAACCTTCACACAGGCTACTGTGGGCCGTAGCCAACGCCAGAATAACTAGAAAAACCCCATAATTTAGCTCCAGAATTAGCTGCCGTTCCCAGTTCTCTCTACTGCTGACTCTCAGCCAATCAGAGGTGAGCTAACTAAACATGGCACGTTCACTGACATTAGGGAAATCTGGAACTGAACAATAAACATTGAAACCTCAAGATCAGCAACAATATCAGTCCTTTACAATATTCTGTTATCTTCTAGTAAAATGATTCATACATGCATGAAAGTCGTTGGTATTCAGGACTTTTCTGAAGAACTGATCGATATCGTGATGCACGGAACGGATTTGTTTACATTTTTGCCGACTTATGGTGAAAATCGTCTTGCATCGATCCATAGGAATGGAAGTCCAACATAAGTCAAGGACTCCCTATAGAGACAAACAATCACATTACACTCGCATTCACACCTACGGACAATTTAGAATCACCAATTAACCTCAGCATGTTTCTGGACTGTAGGACAAAGCGTATGTACAGGGAGAACATGCAAACTCCATGCAGAAAGATCCCAGGAAGGCCAGGACGCAAACCAGGGATCTTCTAGCTACAAGAAAGACAGTGCTAACCACCGAGTCACTGTGCAGCAACTCTCCTAAACTAAAAAAATAGATTACAAACCTATAAATGTGCATTATATGGAGTCTTTCATAATATGACTGTTACATTTACTTCCTAGTCTTCCAGTAGCAGAGGTGAGTGTGTTTCTTGGACTGACCTCCAGATTTCATCGAGAAGAGTTTCCATTGCCACTTAAAAAATGAAATTAATTGCATGCCCAACGTGTGGTCTGTTGAAAGCGAGCTCTAAATAAGATGAAAAGCAAGGCGCAGCAAATGACGGCCCAATTTCAAGTCACACTTTTCCTTTTGTGGCGTGAAAAAAAGGCTTCCGAAATTCACCACAGTCCTTCTGGGGGGGGGGAGGGGGGGGATTATTTCAAAGATAGACTGCCGTGTGTGAGATTTAGTAATTTGTTTCTCTCCGCTCTCAAGCTATTTGTGATGTCACTTCCAGATACTCACATGTAATAGTGGCAGTGAGAAATAATGATGGTAAGGGTCCTAAACAAACTCCTCCAACTCCAGCCGCCTCTCCTTTGACACAGAGAACAGATTGCCTCCCCACGCTGAGAAAAAGAATGTAATCTGCCCAATAAAGATGTTGTTTACAATGGCAGAGTGAGACGATGTGCTATTTTCTCTTCGTTGTATGCCTCTTATTCATTCTGTCCTACATTCTTAAACTGTGACGACGAGTGCTGAAAACAAGCCGGTGTCATTTCCCCATACCACTCGCCTGAAGCGCTGACTTCAGGGACGCTTTGCACCTACTACTGTGTGCAAAATTTGGTACACATTCAACAGATTTTGTAGCTGCTCATTAGTATTCTCTTCAGTTGTTGGGGAATTCAGCACTTGACTGTTCATTTCCTGTAGTTAATAGACAAAACTCAAAGAGGGTTCAGGCTGATAGCTAAAAAAAAAAAAAATATATATATATATATATATATATATATATATATATATATATATATTTGCATTATTCCCCCTTTCTTCAGCTTGGTTCAGCTGGTTTTCTCTCTCCATATACTACAGATTTAGTTATATAAAAGAAGAAGGCTGAGGTCTCAGAGGAAATAAAGAAGAGGGTCATGAACAAACTGAGGACAACATTAAACAGCCTTAGAAATCCTCCACATCATCCATATGTGCAGGGATCCCAGAGGGCAGCAGCAGCCACGTCACCGGGGAACTGTCCTGTTCTCTGCACTCAGAGCCAGGGAAGATTTTTCAAATTCCTCCCAGAGCATGTAATAGGTATTCAAACAGCAACAAACACAAAATATCCTCTAGGCAGGAGAGACATAGTTGGCAAAAAGCTGCTGAAGCACTTTGCCGTTCATTTGCAGTCATTGTGTTGGCGCCCATTTCAAATTTATTCAGGCTTGTAAAGAAAGAATCAACATGGCAATCTACTGGCAAGAAAACACATGTAGTCCTGCCACAGACATAAAGTATGTCACCATAAATAGATACACATGCATTTCCATCAAGACATCCATTATCTACACCACCTAATCCTCATTAGGGTCATGGGGGGCTGGAGTCTATCCCAGCTGACTGAGGGTGAAGTTTCACCTGGACAGGTAACAGTCTATCACAGGGCTACACATAGAGACAGACAATCACACTCACATTCCCACCTACAGACAATTTAGAATCACCAATTAACCTTTACATTACATTTATTATTGTATAAAATATGCTGATTTTTTATATATATATATATATATATATATGTATGTATATATATATATATATATATATATATATATATATATATATATATATATATATATATATATATATATATATATATATATATATACATATATAGTATTTCCAATATTGAGTCCCAATTTGATATCATTTTCCTTGATAATGCATATTACATGCCTGACAACTTAATAGTTCTGCAATGCATGAAGAAAAAAAAAGCATTTCTAGAGCCCAGTTGTTCCTAAATGTTACATAGGCGGTTGGGAACCTTGTTGTAATTCTCTGGTTGGGCATTGCTGGAAATGTACTGCCAAAGAAGCATATTGTGGCTTCTCGAAAAGCTGTAAAAGAGGATGAAAACATGCATTCTCTACATGCAAGTCAGAAAATGTATTGTAGATTAGCTGTAGAACCAGGTTGTTCCACCATGTGGAGCTTCTCAATGTTTAATACCGTCTCAAAGAGGCGATCATTCCCACAGGAGCAGTTCATGTTGGTAGGTAGAGAATAGTGTTGGCATTTAGCTACCGACTGGCCACCATGACAAAGACTTCCGTGGGGTCGATAGCCTCTGGTCAGAGAAAGCCTTTACATGTAATACATGTAACCAAGCTGCCTTGATCCTTTTACTCTTAACAATATTAAAATATTATTATACAAGCTATTAAACTGTATGACATCAACATCCACTTGTTCTTTACTGCCTTAAAGGGATTATTTTCGCCTCCAGTTATGAACATACGGCTTTTTTTCCCAGTTCCTTGGTGAATTGGTTAGAGGGCTTACAGATAATGAGACAATGTGACCTCAACATTTCAACAGGACCCTACCAAGTAGAGAAATATCTCTCATTAACCAAACTTCATTTCACTTGTTTCATTATTGAGGTTGCTGCCCTCCTTTGAAACGTATCATGCTGCATGCATAATGTTTTGTTTTCCTTTGAGCTGTATCTGTTTTCTTCTGCAAATAATCCAGTCCATCAGTCAGCACAATCTATATTTACTGGAACAGATATAAACTGCGACTGCTAGACACTCAATTCATGGCTTCAATTCACAGTCATCGCCACAGATTTGATAGGTGTCTCTGGCAGGCTCAGGCTAGAATTTTGAAGTTCTCTGGAGAGCTGGTTTCAAAATTGCTTTCTGTTTATGACATCCTTCATCCAAACCTTTTATCGTTACCTGTGAACACGAATCAGAGAGACGAATGAGCTGAATGATAGGGGGAATTTTTGTGATTGATACTGATCTTTAGTATATCTGCCGTCTCAAAGCATTCAAAGAGATTTATTTACCCTTTGGGTTTTTAACTATCTTCTGAGTCTACGATTCCTAATAATCTGATGTTCTGTGCAGACGACTGAGTTGCTCTGTTGATATTTGATCATCATTCATGCAGTGGTGTTTACCACTATTCACAGAATGATGAAATAATGAAATGTGGCAAGGCTCCACTAGAAGAACCAGAAAATCAAATGTTCACCTGAACAAGATGAGATACACATCTGCACATAGTTGGAAGCAAAGCAAGTCAAATCCCTTACTTCTACTGCTGTCAAAAAACAAGGATAATTACTGTTGCAGAAAATGCCTAATTATGCTTCTATTCAGGACCCAACCTCTTTCCTCTCATTTTATAGTTCCTTTGAAAATGAGGTCTCTTATGCCTTAAAATAACCTGAACCTGAGAACTAAGCTATATCTCTCCTTCTAACTTGGACTCCAGCTGTGTTGCTGAAAGGATTAGCATAGTGTGTTAATATAATGCTCAGTCACTGGCTGTGTGTGTCAGTACTCCACCCCCTGCTTTCACTCCAGCTCAAATCAAAGCTTTGCTTACCATTTATGCTGAGATGTTAAAACCACATTTGTGCTGCATTGAACCCAACCTTATCTGTCCAGTGGATATCAGGGTATTGATCTGACAGAGATCTAAAATAGAGGATAGAAGTGCACTTTGTGGGTAGAGACTTTAGGACCTTCATTACTGGAAGGGATTATAGGGTTAGAAGATGCAGCAAAAGCAAAACCCTGTGCACTTCAAAACTGCATGTGGATACAGGAGTTGGACAGTAGTGATCAATGTGACCTCATTTACATACATTTGCATAAGTTATACATTATGTTTATGTGGCTTGAACTGCTGAAGGTACGGTGAGTCTTGTAGAGCTGCATGAAAAAATGAGGACAGAGCTGTCTATGACACCATATTGTGTCACAAATTCTGCCGATAACTTCATCCTTCTTAGCCAGAGGTGTCAAATGTGTGGCCCGTGGGCCAAAATCAGCCCTCCAAGGGTCCAGTGTGGCCCACGGGCCAACTTTGTCAAGTGTAAAAATGACAAAGAAGACATTAACTGCGGATTCTAAATTTGTAAAAGCATAAATTTAAAATAATTTCTAGACCATGACAAATTGTTTTGATCATAAAGTAAAATATTAGATTGTTCATTGTTCTTTTGTCATTTTGTGTTTCATTTTTTTGTAATATTTTGTCTTGTTTTTGTCTTTTTTCTGTCATTTGTCTTTTGTCTCATGTTTTTGTCCTTTTGTTTCTTGTTTTGTCATTTTATGTTTCCTTTTTTGTCTCGCTTGTGTTTTGTTGTCTTATGTTTGTCATTTTGTTTTGCTTTATTCGTTGTTTTGTGCATCATTTTTGTTGTTTTGTGGTTTTTTTGTCTTGCTTGGGTTGTTTGTCTACTTTTTTGTCATTTTGTAACTTTATTGTCCATTTTTTTTATCTCTTTTTTGTTTTGTTTTGCATTGTTTGTCACATTTCTTGTCATTTCTGTTCCATTTTTATTGTATTTTGTCTTTGTTGTTTTTTGTCTTTTTTTGTCTGACCTTTGTCATTTTGTCATAAGGTAAAATCCTCTATCATTCAGTTCCAGATAGCTGTGACTAAATGTTGTGTTCCTTTGTAGACACTCAGATCTGGAAGTTGTAATGTGGAAATGATAAACTGGGGCTGAATGTTGTTGAAATTGAATTTATTTTTCTTAAGAAATTTCAGGTTGTTCATGATGTTTTGTAAAAAGATAAGTCCTTAAATGTGAACATTTTCAAAATGTACTTCATTGCACTAAAACAAAGGAAAATAATTTGGAGTTGTGGTTATTTTTGGGTTATTATGCTGTATTTTACTGGTATGGTCCACTGGAGACCAAATTGGGCTGAATGTGGCCCTGAACAAAAATGAGTTTGACAGACCTGTACTTAGTTTAGAATTTTGTCAATATGCAAATGCACCAAATGACTGTGGTCACTCACAGATCAAGCGAATGACACTGAAGATCTTGTTACAACAGCAACATTTCAATGTCTTTGATATAATCAGTGGTGTTTTTAGGTGTAACAAAGGTGGGACAACTGCTTGGGGTAGATGCAAACCAGAAAATGGCATCCAAACTGTTTTACATTTCCTAATCACTTTAGCTCAAGTGATAATCCAACTGAGTATTGAACTGTTTAATTTGACAGTTATGCTGCTGCCGTACTCTATATGTCTCTATCTGGCAGTTTAGCTAACTTTGTTCTGCCAAATTTTCCCTTGTTGTCTCGGTTACTACTGCTGCTTTCCTGTTTGCTAATCCTCTCAAAAACATACATGGGATTCTTCAAATGTGCTCTTGATCAAGTAACGTCTGCTCTGGATAACAGACAATGAGGTAAACAATGGCAGGTAGCAGTTAGTCACATTTCATCTCAACATTAGATTTTCGTTTTTCAGTACTAGAGTGTTTAATCCTAAATTCTTCTTCAGAGGCAGAATTTTAGCGTTGCACCGTTTCAGGTAATCCACTGTTAATAGTGAATGCAGCCACTTTCTTCTATAAAAGAAATACTAACTCTTGCCAGGTACAGGAAAAGATGACAACAGTACTTGGCAAACTGTAAATCACATTGCAGTCAGCCATTAAATTTGTGCCATGTGCTTTTATTGCCAAAATAGGAAAGTATGTTATTGTTTTTTCACAGTCACGGCCAAGAGAAATATGTTAATAAATAAATAACTAACTTTAAAAATACATATCCAGCCACTGACGTCGAACTGCAAAATGATAATAATAAATACTTTTATTTAACCTTTATTTGACCAGGAGAAATCCCATTGAGATTAAGATCCTCTTTAGCAAGGGAGTCCTGACCAAGATAGGCAGCAGCAAATACAAAACAGTTATAAAATTACACAGTTAAAACATTAATAAAATATTAACAAAAAAACAAAACAAAAAAACAATTAAAAAAACTACATTTACAAGCAAGTTATGAAAAACAAATGCATGTACAGTAAACAAAAGCCTTTTTACCCATTTCAGTACAAGCATATGGACCAGAAAGCAACAAAGGATCTTGTGAACAGAGCAAGTGAAGATCAGAACTTTTCTGAGCAGTTAAGGAACAAATGTAGGCAGGCAGTAGTCCAAGTATTGCCTTGTATATGAAAGTCTACCAATGATGGATCCTTCTGGTGGCTAAAGCAGCCCTCCCATCCGAGAGAAGAACTCACAGTGGTGCGCTGACATTTTACAGTTTGTAATAAACCTCAAAGAAGTGTTACGTTCCTTGGTGTGTTTGTGTGCAGGTGGGGTCGATTGTGTTTTTGTTCCTGTTCTCTCCCCTCTTTTTAATTTTATTTCTCAGGTTACGTCTGGTGGGAGTGGCCAGGTACACCTGCAGCTACTTCACAATCAGAGACGGTTAAAAGCCAAACCAACCTGATCATCTTTGCCAGTGAGCCAGATCAGCGGCTAGCGTGCTGTGTTGGAGTCTCGCATTCTGCTCCATCACAAGTGTGGTGCTTTGATTTTGGAGCTTTCGGCTTTGTGTGAATAAACTCGCCTTGTATTGAATCTTGGTTTTGTTTCCTTTTTGTAAAATAAATAATTTGTCTGCTACACAATCAGTTTTCCTGCCTCTTTACCCGGTTTTCTGTATATTTGCTACTCCCCTCATCCCCTAGTTCTTGGGGACGTAACAGAAGCATGGTAAATACTGTGACCCATTTGAAGACATTGAGCAGAAGCATTAATGAACAAAAGATCTCCATAATCTCCAAAAAACAATCCCTGGTTCACATCCCTGCCTTCCCTGGATCTTTCTGTGTGGAGTTTGCATGTTCTCCCTTGTGCAGCACAGGTTCTCACCGGCTTGTCTCTCTATGTAGCCCTGTGATAGATGGCTCTTAAAGTCCATGGATTGAATTAGTAAGACCAGGTATCAAAACTTGAGTGACCTTGCCAGATACCAGGAGCAAAGCATCTCTGAAACAGCAAAGCTTGCAGGTCGCTTCTTGTCAATAGTGGTAAGTACAGTGGTGGAGATTGTGTTGATTAATGGTTGCTGCAACTTCTAGGTCTGAAAAGATCCACCGCTAACGTCTTGATACCAGATACACTATATTGCCAAAAGCATTGGCTCACCTGCCTTGACTCGCATATGAACTTAAGTAACATCCCATTCCTAATCCATAAGGTTCAATATGACGTCGGTCCACCCTTTGCAGCTAGAACAGCTTCAACTCTTCTGGGAAGGCTGTCCACAAGGTTTAGGAGTGTGTTCATGGGAATTTTTGACCATTCTTCCAGAAGCACATTTGTGAGGTCACACACTGATGTTGGACCAGAAGGTCTGGCTCTCAGTCTCCGCTCTAATTCATCCCAAAGGTGTTCTATGGGGTTGAGGTCAGGACTCTGTGCAGGCCAGTCAAGTTCATCCACACCAGACTCTGTCATCCATGTCTTTATGGACCTTGCTTTGTGCACTGGTGCACAGTCATGTTGGAAGAGGAAGAGACCAGCTCCAAACTGTTCCCACAAAGTTGGGAACATGGAATTGTCCAAAATGTCTTGGTATGCTGAAGCATTCAGAGTTCCTTTCACTGGAACTAAGGGGCCAAGCCCAGCTCCTAAAAAACAAGCCCACACCATAATCCCCCCTCCACCAAACTTTACACTTGGCACAATGCAGTCCCACAAGTATGGTTCTCCTGGCAACCACCAAACCCAGACTGGTCCATCAGATTGCCAGATGGAGAAGCGTGATTGGTCACTCCAGAGAAGGTGTCTCCACTGCTCTAGAGTCCAGTGGTGGCTGCTTTACACCACTGCATCCCACGCTTTGCATTGCACTTGGTGATGTATGGCTTGGATGCAGCTGCTAGGTCATGGAAACTCATTCCATGAAGCTCTCTGCTGAAGCACTGTTCTGGAGCTAATCTGAAGGCCACATGAAGTTTGAAGGTCTGTAGCGATTGACTCTGCAGAAAGTTGGCCACCTCTTGGCACTATGCTCCTCAGCATCCATCAGTTTACGTGGCCTACCACTTGGTGGCAGAGTTGCTGTCGTTCCTACACACTTCCACTTTCTTATAGTACAGCTGACAGTTGACTGTGGAATATTTAGGAGCCAGGAAATGTCACGACTGGATTTGTTGCACAGGTGGCATCCTATCACAGTTCCACGCTGGAATTCACTGAGCTCCTGAGAGCGACTCATTCTTTCACAAATGTTTGTAAAAGCAGTCTGCAGCCTAGGTGCTGGATTTTATACACCTGTGGCCATGGAAGTGATTGGAACACCTGATTCTGATTATTTGGGTGGGTGAGCCAATACTTTTGGCAATATAGTGTAACACCTCCACTACCAGCACCTTCATAGATCTTGTCCAGTCAATGCCTCAGTGAATTACAGCCACTTGGTAGCACACAAAGGACCAACAGCATATAAGGCAGGAATGGTCATGGAGTTTGGAAAAATTGCACATAACAGTGAGGTGCACCATATTGTGTATTGCAGATGTACTAAATGCAAAATAAGTAAAAGAAGTTGTTGCAAAAGCAGAAATCCTGTCATTATCAGGGTTTTCTATGAATATGGTTTATACAGAGCTAATGCAGTTTCAGTATTTCAAAAGACACAAATATTTTACACATTGTAGCTTCAGTTCTTTGTAAATCGAATCTTAATTATTTCTCACCAACTGCTGCTGAGTGACTGTGCACCAGAATAACCAGGTTTTTACAATAAAAAAAGCATTGATACTGACAAATATGGAAAAGAGCTGGATTTTCTTCCAACAATTCCATAAAGCATTGATATAAAATGGCACAAATCTGCCACCTCTAGGTTGCCTCAATATAAAGCCTTAGGTATAATCGGGAGCTACAGTAGTGCAGTTTGGTGTTTTTCCAGTTACATTCATAAGAATTACTAATTCTAGAGCAGCAAGTCAACAATTCATACATCTCTTTATAGTATCTTGTTTTTGTGTCGTTTTCTATGTTGTTACAATGAAGTCCAGGAATTTTCATTCTGTCTTGATAACAACTGTGAAATTTATTCCCATCAGACTTGCCTTGCTTTGGTTTAGTATCTTTAATCCTTCTCTATCCTTTGGTCACAGTGAATCCGGGGACCAACAGTATATTTTTCCACCCAATACTCCATTCCAGAGCAAGGTTGAAAGTGCCCAGGAGGTTTGTGCTGGATTCCCTGGGATCGCCATCCCAATACAGAACTTCAGTGAGGAGTGGCTGAAAACAAGTCCAATTCTGGCTAAAAACTGGCTGAACCTTAAATCTATATGTTGAAAATCAAAGTCAAAGTCAGCTTTAGTGTCAGTTCTTCAATATGTACACTACTGTTCCAAAGTTTGGGGTCACTCAGACAATTTCATGTTTTCCATGAAAACTCCCACTTTTATCCATGTGCTAACATAACTGCACAAGGGTTTTCTAGTCATCAATGAGCCTTTCAACACCATTAGCTAACACAATGTAGCATTAGAACACAGGAGTGATGGTTGCTGGAAATGTTCCTCTGTACCTCTATGGAGATATTCCATTAAAAATCAGCTGTTTCCAGCTACAATAGTCATTTACCACATTAACAATGTCTAGACTGGATTTATCATTAATTTAATGTTGTCTTCATTCAAAAAAATGCTTTTCTTTCAAAGATAAGGACATTTCTAAGTGACTCCAAACTTTTGAACAGTAGTGGACAAAACAACCAGAATAAAACTTGTGAATTGAGCATCGTTTTAAACATGAAACCTGCTGACAGACAGAACAACTAAACTCTCCTCCCTTTAGTCCTGGTTTTCTCCAAGTGGCTTTGGCAGAGAAATGCGAAGAGAATCTGAGCTTTTAAAAGTCCTGGTTGTGTTTTTTTTTTCCATTATTTTCAGCTTATTTACACAAGAACAAACGGAAAACATTTCTCTGATTGGATTGAATGTGATTATCACACATTTATCCAGAGGAGTAAAAAAAAAAAAACATGAGTTTTTTTGACCAATAGTTGCATTTTTTAGCCACATTGCTGAAAAAAAAAAAAAAAACAGCAAATGTGATTTAATCAGACTTTTCATGATCGATATTAAAAATGTATATTCCAACATAATCTGCTAAACGTTTGACCTGGTTGATTTTAGAGGTGATGACAGATGACATACTAAGGATCAAAATGACCTTACTCTGTATTCATGCAACAGTAGATATTAATTAAACATTGACCCTAAGTAATAAACATAAACCCTGAATAACAAATAATAACTAAGAAGAGCAGAGCTGAGTGAAATGATTGGTGCCGTGGGAATTCCAGATCCATTGCAGCATTTGGATTTTTGTCACAGCACGGATTTTGATGCCACATCAGTGTTTCAAGCTCACCGTTGCAGCTGTAACTGAAACTCCAACAGGCCAAGCCAGCCTTCTTCTCACCTCTAACCTCCAACTATCACAACATCCCTGTTCAGCTGGCGGGGAAACAAGGTGAGCCAGGAGTGAGAACAAAAGGTAGTGTAATTGCATCTCAGCAGAGACAATGAGCCTGTTCACATTGAAAGGCATATTCACATAGTCTGAGCATCGGGTCATTCGTCTCTTTGTATGTCTTTTTCAAAGAGGTGGAGGAGGAATAAAGGAGCAGAGTGGATGGGAAGAAACTGGTGCAAACAACCATGACCCTGTTGACAATGTGGTCTGTGTGTGTTCTGATGTTTTATCACCAAAGTGGGTAATTGCAAATGACGACTTCATGAAAAGTCGACAGTTATTCATAGGAAATGAAAAGAATTTGATAAATCTGGTCACGTAAGACGAAGACGGGAAGCACACACACTGTCACATACATTGTACTCATGGGGGGTTGTGTTATTGCCGGGGCCTGTCAGACTCGGGGACTGGGGCATATCCATCGTGCGCTTTGTTTTGGCGAGATCCGTCTGAGGTAATAGTAGCATGTGTTCCGTCTTTTCCTCTGCACACATCTGTCTGCGGAGGGGCGTCGGTATGATGTATGGAGCTGTTTGCTGAGGCTGAGCTAAGAAGAATGGAGCCCTGCATCACTTAACATCCCATTGCCAGACACAGCCCCACCATTACACCTCCCAGAAGTATCAGGCACACCCTCGCTTGAGTAATTTTGCCATCTGTTGACAATGTTTACACGGCGGGTGATTTGTCATCACAAACAGCAGGGAAAAAATTAACAAGCTTATTTATGATCCGAGCTGCATTTGCACAATGAAAATGCCATTGGTCATGTAAAACAGTCAGAATACCATTACAGGTCCGGATGAGGCGGCAGCAGAGATACATTACATCGCTCAAAACCTAATGTTGTGTCGGCGAGTATCTAATACATGTAAATAATAGCTACATTTCCAAAGCATCAAAAATATGACAGTATTGAGGGGATATATTAAATTGTTGAATTGAGATGGACTTTTTCATCAGCAGAAGCTCAGGGCCCAGAATTAAAGTCCTGGGAGCACAATGCTATTTGCACTTTCCCAAAGAATGTAGCTGAGAAAAGGTCAAACAACAAATTGAAATCTTGGCCCAATATTAGATGTAGAGTGAGAGCTGAAGTGTGGAATGACTATGAAAAAAAGCGAGAAGAAGAATGGTGACAAGAAGAAAAGAAACGAGAAAGAAATCATGCTTGGCGCGTCTCAATGGGCATTTGAAAATCCTTGCAGCGCTGGAAAGTGTCTTCTAAGTCCTGGGATAGCTCTCAAATGGTACATTCCTGAAGGGAAAGAATCTCATTTTGTATGTATAACTTTGAAAAGGTCACGAGAAGAGCAGACAGGCATGAGAGAACTTGTGAACCATCAAGAGACACTAGGTCTGAAGAGAAGATCAGAAAGAGAAGAGGCAAAGCGCGGTGTTCCGATGCTCTGATGTTCTCTTAACACCTAAAGCGCCCGGAGACACTGTTAGATTGTGTGTGTGTTTCAGTGTGTGCTGATGCATTTACTTGTAGATGTGCATATGCAGTAGTTATCTGTCATGCATGAGGAAGAAAAGCAAAGTGAAAAGAGCAAAAAATTAAACTGCTGTTATACTTTATCATGTGTAGCTTTCTACCTGATCTCTCTTCAGCTGACATTTTATAACATTTGGTTTATAATGTGCAGAACACAGAGGGCCTCTACGGTCAAAAGGATTCTTATTATTTACATTTAACATTATGAAACATTTGAACATCATTTTTTTACAGCATTCAAATGGAAATTGCAGTATTTTAAGCTGCAACGGTTGATGTTAATTCAGGTTTTAATGTAATAATGGAAAAAACTATTGCAAATAATGTGAAAAGTCTTGCTTTTAATGATAAGCAGCTAGTTATCAACAACTCTGCAGTTCTGCTCAGTTCTAATGGGCATTTTTGTGCCTTTTAGATCAGTGTTTTGGTTTAAATGAAGTAAAATGTTACTTTTAGTGCTCGTTCTCACTGCTCTCATTAGCTGCAATTCTATCAGCAGCAGGCAGCTGTTTTCTGTGAAGTATCTCCGATACACTGCTGTACACCACCCTCCCTGCAGACACACATACTTAGAGGTGAACAGGTGAACACAGCAGAGCAGTAGTCTGCTAAACAGAGACAGACTTTTGTTTTTCTCAGCAAATGTTAGAGATTGGATTTGTCCTGATTGCTGTCAAAATAGACTTCCTAAGATGATAATATGTGAGTGGTGTGTATACAGCTCAAAACAAGAGGATTTAATAGCATTTTACAAAGCAGAGCACATACTTACATACACAGGCAAGTTCACAAAAAGGGTCTGAATGATAAAATATTGTGTGTGAGTGTATCTTTTTTCCCTGTGTTTGCCCATATGCTGTTTTGTCTTTGTGTTTGTTCTGTGCTGGAAGACATATCACGAGTGATATAAGCAGTCAACAGCAGCAGTAGCAAGGCCTGTCTTCAAAACATAGATCCAAGCTTCAAGGGTTTCATTCGTATCTACAAAAGCATTCATCAAGCACAGTACTCCGCCAGGGCTGCTCAATCGTATGATTTATGACAGATGAAATCTTTAAAAAAATTGTGGTCAATCATGTGATCATCAGCAGGCAGCTGTTGTAGTGTTCACTTGTTGCTTGTTGTCATAGTAGCAGTGATGCTGTGCTGCTATCTCACAATGATACAGAAATCTTTAACAAAGCTGTGGATCCAGACTATAAGCTGCATCACTGCCAAAATCTAATCACTTGGTCCTTGTGTCATTTCTGACCTTTTCTGAAAATTTCATCCAAATCTGTTAGTCTGTTTCTGAGTAATGTTGCTAGCAGACAGACAGACAGACAGACAAACCAACCAATGCCAATCGTCACATAACTCCACCACATTCCTTGGTGGAGTAACAAATCAGTACTGTTACAGTGCCAGTACAGAGACTCAGGGCAGCAAGAACATGACGAGAACGGAGCTAAAGATCTTTATTACAAACACAACAAGAACAATAATAAACTCAAATGCCGTTTTACAAGAAAGTAGAGCAACTTAGGTAACCGAGGAGTCGCTAAAGAAACTATGCATAGAATTAAGATCACAGATTGAACTAAACAGGATTCTAACCCAAGCCTAGTATCACCAGGGTAGGAAAGGTAACACAGAAACTCTGGAAGCTAAACAGGAGTGAGAATGCCACAAACACTAAGTGGAAAATACACAATGACGATTCAAAACCGAAAGTAGCTGAGTGTCGAACACGGCAGCAGAAATCTAATACTTACTCTAAATGCTGGGACCTTTACGAAGCCGAAACAGCAAAACACAAAGCTAGAAATAACCTACTCTGGGAAGCTAAACAGAAACACTACACTGGAACAGACGACTGAGCAGAGAACTTAGCTGACGAGAGAATGGAGGCAGTAGGGAGGGAAGGTGAGGCAGGAAGGGGTAGTGTGCAGCCGGCGTGATGGTGGAGATGAGACAGGTCCTGTGGCTGAGAGAGTGAGGCGTGGGTTTTCAGGAAGGTCTAGACAAGAGACGGGGGCAGACGAGGGATTCTGGAGGCAGGTTTGCAGACAGATGGGGATCCAGAACTATAGCACAAGGAGCCACAGGTACGGGACTTTCTGTTATTGGGTCAATATATAACTGCAGGACTTTTTGTAACATAGTTGACAGGTATAGTTGATATTTTTGCTGTTTTCAGGCCTAAAATCAACATGGCTGCCTATAACCAAACACCACATGGCATTTTTAATTGAGTAAAATTGAAATTGAAAGTTATTTCTAAAGATATTGTAGTAAACCTGTTGACTACTTTATATTAAATAAGTCAGAAATCCTTGGAGTCTGGCCAGTCTTTTCTTCAGGAGGAAATGACATCATGTGGAGCAGGTCATGTGATCTGGAATTAACACACTTCCTTGAGAGGTGTTTTTGTAATGGGGAAACTTAGTGGAAAGTGATTTCTCAGACACAGATACAATTTATTTTCCATATAAAACTTGATATATTGCCAAAAACAGAAATATCTGTCATGATTATCTCAACTTAATAAAAAGAACACAAAACTATTTTTGAATAAGCAAATTTTTTTATTGTTCAGCTAATTAGAAGGTGGTTGTTATTAAATTTGGACAGTTATTTAGTTGACATTTTAGTGATATCCTCTCATTTTTTAATTAACAAGTGATTATTTCCATCATAAATAATCATGGATTTTGTAAAGACATGATCATAATGAACATAAAAAACATTAGTTTATTTTTTTATTTTTAATAAAAATGTATGCAAGATATACTCCATGGACTTCAAAAGTCCCTCAATGATATATTAACTCTATTATTCTTCATCGTAATCAGTTACCAGTTTGAACATGTATGGCCTCCATTATTGCAACTTGCGGTTGTGTAGCATGAAGTACTCTGATAGTATATGAACAGACTAGTGAGCTGGTGTGCTTGTGCTGCAGCAGGGGGTTAGCGGTGGAGTTAAATAAGAGCTGAGGACTCCATAGAGCTGCACATTCAAAGTAACAGTGTATGTAAATTTGTTCATGAATGTATCTGCTTGGATGCAGCATTTACACCCCTTTATTGACCAATTCTGGACATATTTCGAAGAAAAGGGGTTTCATTACCATTTGATTGGCATAGCAGGAACATCTAATGCAAAAGGATTTTTTAAATTCTAATTTACAAATGTTGTAGAGATTTATCAACCACTAAACCACCACTGTTTTTCTGCAATCATATTAGCACTTTAAATGTCTGAAAATATTATTTATTCTGTTTAAAGAGGGCTTTCATTTTTGTGTGTCCTCTGAGGAGAACACGTGTGACACATACTGCCATCCTCATGACAAACTTCGGTTTCCATTACGCCAAACGCCTGGTCCCTGTTCTCTATGGAGAAAAGGGGATTTTTAAAAAGAAAAAAAAAAGAATGATGAAAAGCCCACTTCGCAGCTTATCCCAGCCACAAAAAAAGACGACTTATCTTTTCACTACAATTCCAGTTTATGAAAGGCAGAACCTCACTGGCAGATGTGCTTTGCTTTCATCAAGCTGACTCCTATTTGCTTGGGTTTATCTGCCAGCAGATATCCACGATGTGACAGAAATACATTTTACAACTGTAACGACAAGCAGACCAAATCCTGCAATGGAGTAACATTCAGCAGTCCTTTGTAGATGATGTGGAGACTGCAAACTTGCATATTAGTCCGGGACAGATAACACTGAGCCCCACTTTATTATAAACCAAAAACAAACACCCTGCTGCGGTTAATGCTCACAGAAAGCACCAGGAATTTAAAAATCATGCCCTCCTCTAGCAGCTGACCTGTCAAGCTTTCAGTTGATCTGTTTTATACCTTTCTTTGATGAGTATTCAAGACAAGAATGCGGTTTATTTTGCACCCCAGACCAGATGACATCCAAACTGTAGCTAATGCCTCTAAGCTCACTGTGCTAGAAACTCATTCTGCTTGCCAAGCCATATAAAATCAATGTCTGTGCAATCAGAAAACCATGGCTACAGTATTCTAAAGCCTGTGTGACTGCTACATGTTAATAGGGAACAATAACACAGTCAGGGCCTAGGTCATGGTCAGCCAACCACTCCAAATATGCACAGAACAGCATGAGAAATAACACTCTATATACTATTAAAATTGAATGTATTAACTGTGATTCATAGCAGTGCTTGTTTAGTGTATGGACTGGTTTAATCAAGCTGGCTGCTCGAAATGATGTGCAGATGTAAATGGTTGTCTCCTGCCCGGAGTTGACGAGGCTCATCTCCAGTTCCTACAGAACCACCGAGGATGAGCGGGTATAGCTTGGATGGAAGGTTTGATTGATGGATCCCGTGTGGGTATCCCAGCAGTCCCAGTGCTGAATCATCCACACTCACCTCTTTCTTATTTAAAGTTATTTTATTGGTCTTTTGGCTTTATTAGATAGGGACAGTGTAGAGGCAGACAGGAAAGTAGGGAAAAGAGTGGGGGGAAGACATGCAGTAACAGGCCATGAGCAGGAATCAAACTAGCCTCTGTTCATGGGTCGCACGCTCAACCAGTTGAGCTATCCGGCTGCTCAACACACTCACCTCTTAAAGTAGTTCATCACCCTACAAAGCCAAAAACACAGTAAACACAGAGTATTAAACCAGCGACTATATGACCAAATGAAGACTATCTTTTATTTTTTTATTTCATGTAATACATCAACATGATTATACATATAGTATTTGAACTATGCCTTTTCAAAGGTTGCTGATTTCTTTTTGGTTATAGAAAATCATTGTACTTGGTGATAAACCACACAACGTTAGTAGCCTCACTGAACTGTTTTCTGTTCTGTCCCAGTTGTCTGAGTAAATGTAAAGGCTGATTCAGGCTTTTTGCATCTCTGTGCACAGACCAATGTGGACTCTGACAACAGACACATAAGCAGTTCAGTTTATGCAACAACAGATACACTTGATGGTTGCATTTCCACTCTACTGAAGACATAGAAAACAGAAGAACACAGGAGTATAGCAGCTGGTTGCAGATTATGCTTTAGTACCATGTTAATGTGATTATTCCTGACGTGTGTTGAACATAGTGGGCTGAAACAGGATTACTGGAGAACTTCCTACTGCGTTTGGACTCCATCAATGAAAATCATGAACAAATGAAAGCTCCAGGGAGTCCTTGGTTTATGACGTCATCGACCTATGGTGTTTCATCATTAGATTGGAACTGGTTACGTGGAATTAGTTGGTGAGCGGAGAGGACAAATATGTCATCATGTGACGCTATAAGACGGCTTTATTTCCATTCTCCAGTTGTACACCACCTTGGATTGTGGTACATTCACTAACTTTTTGTTCTTCATTATGGCTCCCAAACATAAGACAGACGCTTCAGATGCTTCAAAGAAAAGGAAAGCCATGGAAGTGAAATTAGATATAATAAAATGCTGGGAACAGGACCAAACACCGACCAACATGGGTCTAGTTGTAAAAACAGGTCAACATACTGTAGCGACCCTCTGTGATGAATGAGTGAGACTTTATCTGGTTCTCTGCTGGTTTATTGAACCTTCATACAGGCTACTGTGGACCGTAGTCAACGCCAGAATAACTAGAAAAACCCCATAACTTAGCTCCAGAATTAGCCTCAGTTCCCAGCTCTCTCTACTGCTGACTCTCAGCCAATCAGAGGTGAACTAACTAAACATGGCACGTTCACTGACATTAAGTAAATCTCATAATAAACATTGAAACCTCAACATCAACAACAATATCAGTCCGTTACAATATTCTGTTATCTTCCTGTAAAATGATTCATGCATGCATGAAAGTCGTTGGTATTCAGGACTTTTATAAAGAACTGATAGATATCGTGATGCATGTAATGGCTTTGTTTATATTTTCATCAGAGTTCTGACTATGGTGAAAATTGACTTACTTGCATCAGTAGGAACGGAATTCTGACGTAAGTCGAGGACCGCCTGTATATAGGTTTATATGACAACTATGTCCTTGTGTAGGCTCTCCCGATGACAAGCATTTGTTTCAGGCACAACTTGTTTTCCTGCCACATGTGCAGTTGACTTGCATTGTCGACAGTGGGCAACCAGGTGGATGACAAATTTAACGTCTTGTGTACCCTTGCGGGCACATAGTATGAATGGGCCTCTGAAGCCTCAGTCAGAACTGATGTGCCTTCCTTCACTACAACATTATGTGAGCATCTGTGGTCCCACCCAAGTAAATGATCACCACCACTGGGTACAACAAAACATTGGCATCTAGGGAGTTGAGGGTAAACTCAACAAAATGTTCACTTGCTGCCTAATATCTTCAACCCACTAACAGGAGCCATGATGAAGAGATAATCAGTGTTATTCACTTCACCTGTCAGTGGTCAGAATGTCATGCCTGATCAGTGTACATATATATATATATATATATATATATATATATATATATATATATATATATATATATATATATATAGAGAGAGAGAGAGAGAGAGAGAGAGAGAGAGAGAGAGAGTGTATATAGAAAGACAGAGACAGAGAGAGGCAGATGGCATGCTTATATGGCAGGTAGCAATGGTTTCAACTTTGCCACTGACGTCTGCCTTTGCATTTATCCCTGTGTCAAAATGTGTTAGTTGTGAAGGTTCAGTTGATGGACTGAAGGTCCTGCAGCATTATCTTTCTTCAGCATATCAGTGGTTTATTCCCCCTCTCCCCTTTAGGTGAGCTTTTCACTGAGACAGGAGGTAAACATAAACACCACAAAACATATACATGACTGGGAGGTCAATTTTAATTTTTGTCCTCAAAATGAAACACACAGAGGCAGTGCTGTGAACTTGCCTATCAGACTGATGTGGTCACAGCATCTCTGGAATAGAGCCCCTGTGACTTTTTGACTCTGTTAGAAGGTCAACCGTGTAACAAACACGAAACAGCAGCAATGTAACCCAAAATAATGAGACACAAAATCACTACAAAGACACAAAATAATCACAAAAAGGTACAAAGAAGACACAAAGATGGATAAAACAACCACAAAGAGACACAAAGCAGCTACAAGAAGACATAAAACAGCCATAAAGAGGCACAGGAATGATATGAAGAGACACATAAAGAGCCTCAAACAAGAATGAACTGATTTTAAATCCAGAAACAATAATCACTCCACTTGGCTTGTTGGAAGTAAAGCTACTGATTGGAAGTGTTTTAAAACTTTAAAGCTGACTTGAATATAGTTAGCGATTTGAAATGCAGAAAAAAAAATAATAAATACAAGATGAAGGTTAAAAGTAATATTAAAAGGATTCATTAATTAAGACATGGCTACTGCACACTATTTAATTCATCAAAGAGCAGAGTGGTGAGCTGGTTTGATCATTCAACTGCTACTGATGTCGAAGCAGTACCTGCAATTATTGCACATACGTGGTATCATTCCAGAGCAAGTGGCACTTCCCTCTCATGTGGAAGACGAGCATCTCCTCCTTCATGAAAATTTCACCACAGTTTGATAGAGTGAGGCAGAGAGTAGGAGTCCTGGGCTTCATCGATTCTGTCAGAAGTGTCTGTATGCAAATGACTCCGTCAGATAATCTCCAAAGTCAATTCCTGATATTTAAGCCTCCTGACAGAATGTCAAGCTTTATCTCACACTTTTAATGCCCTCTGTTTAACTATGTACATAAAGCTGCACTGAACAACAGAAGAAACAAAAAAGTGTTGAACTGCTTCTTCCTCTTTCTTTTTCTGCCTAAATTATATATATATTTTGGAGGCAAGGTGCATTGGGAGTTCTTGTAAGAAGACTGACAGACATGGCTGTCTCTACCTCTCTGAAGGAATCTTAATGCACTTTGGTGTTATTACAGTCACTTAATTCAGTTTAATAATTCAGTTTTTGCCCTAATCACATTTTGACCTCAGTGACAATGTAATAAAATACCCTAAAATTACAGGAAGCAATGGATGGTTTTCAAAATTATATCTTAGAAAAAAGAAAAGATGGAAATATGTGTGAACTCCCCAGAATGGGTCAGTAACCATTCGTTTCTCACAGTTTTTAATAAGGTAAAGCCCACACAGCTCATAAATCCAACAATATATTTCTTTACACAGCCTTGGCTTTTTCTCTGAGATTTGCAGGTTCGAGTTTTTTTCTCACTAAAGTTGACAAATAGAAGCAGTACTGAGCATGAGAGTTCCTGCTTCACACTGGAAATCATTTGATAAAGGAAAATAAAAGCACTGAAAAAGAAATACCAAGTAAATCTTATATTGTTTTGATGGATGTTATGTTTGAAAATGTAAGACTTTATATGCTTTTTGAATTTTGAATAACTTATACATTAACACTACCTGCAGCATCAATCTAGTGGAGTAGAGTTCTCTAAGAAGTTCAGCATTTTGTGTATTCCTTATTTAAATAGGTTTCACTTTGCCTCTTAGAAATTACAAGCTTCTTTTATCTTAGACATTATAATGGGTAGCCATACATGCTGTATCTTATTGTTTGTTTGTTTGTTTGTTTGCTTTTAGAACACTAAAAGCTATCTAGATCTTTGATCATTTGATTCACAATTACACTACCAGTCAAAAGTGTGGACACACCTTCTCATTTAATGTTTTTTCTTTATTTTCAGGACCATTTACATTGTAGATTCTCACTGAAGGCATCAAAACTATGAATGAACATAGAATTATCGAGTAAACTAAAAAATGTGAAAATAAGTCAAAACATGTTTTATATGTTAGATTCTTCAAAATAGTCACCCTTTGCTTTGATTACTGCTTTCCACACTCTTGGCATTCTCTGGATGAGCTGCATGAGGTAGAACCTGAAATGGTTCTCCAACAGTCTTGAAGGAGTTCCCAGAGATGCTGAGAACTTGTTGGTCCTTTTGCCTTCACTCTGTGGTCCATCTCATTCCAAACATCTAGACTGGGTTTAGGTCAGGTGACTGTGGAGGCCAGGTCATCTGACCTAAGCAGCCCTCCATCATCTCCTTCTTGATCAGATAGTCCTTCTACAGCCTGGAGGTGTGTTTGGGGTCATTGTCCTGTTGAAAAATAAATGATGGTCCAACTAAACACAAACCGGATGGGATGTCATGTTGCTGCTGGATACTGTGGTAGTCATGCTGGTTCAGGGTTCCTTCAGTTTGGAATAAATCCCCAACAGTGTCACCAGCAAAGCACCTGCACACCATCACACCTCCTCCTCCATGCTTCACGGTGGGAACCATGCATGTAGAGACCATCCCTTCATCTTTTCTGGTTGCACAAAGACACGGCAGGTGGAGCCAAAGATCTCAAATTTGGACCAAAGCTCAGATTTCCACTGGTCTAATATTCATTCCTGGTGTTTTTTGGCCCAAACTAATCTCTTCTGCTTGTTGCTTTTCCTTAGTAGTAGTTTCTTAGCAGCTATTTGACCATAAAGGCCTGATTGGTTCAGTCTCCTCTGAACAGCTGATGTAGAGATGTGTCTGCTACTAGAACTCTGTGTGGCATTTATCTGGGCTCTAATCTGAGCTGCTGTTAACTTTCCATTTCTGAGGCTGGAGACTCAGATGAACTTATCCTCAGCAGCAGAGGAGACTCTTGGTCTTCCTTTCCTGGGGAGGTCCTCATGGAGCCAGTTTGGTCGTAGAGCTTGATGGTTTTTGCGACTGCACTTGGGGATACATTCAAAGTTTTTGCAGTTTTCCGGACTGACTGACCTTCAGTTCTTAAAGTATTGATTGACTGTCAATTCGCTTTACTTAGCTGATTGGTTCTTGCCATAATATGGATTCTAACAGTTGTCAAATAGGGCTGTCAACTGTGTACCTGACTTCTGCACAACACAATTGATGGTCCCAACTCCATTAAGAAGAAGAAATTCCACAAATGAACCTTGACAAGTCACACCTGTGAAGTGAAAACCATTTCAGGTTCTACCTCATGAAGCTCATCCAGAGAATGCCAAGAGTGTCACTTTACCTTCAGTCCTAATCAGTGCCCAAATCTATTACTTTGAAATTATTTCTCATACAAAACTAAATGGCAAAGTCTTTCTGTAGTTTCAAAGCTCTCTGTCACACAGAGAAATAACAAGTATCTCTAAAAAAGGTAAGTCCTGCTGTTTATTTTTCTATGCAGTGGGCTTACATATTGCTCAAATTACAAAGCCCCTGTTCTGCTCTTTCTTGTGATTATAATTTATCATATATTAATATCTATGCAATGACAAAGTCATTCAAGCAATGGTGATGGTTGGAGAGATGGATGCAGAGATGTATGCAGGTTGTAACTGTGATTACACGTGATACAAATCCTTTTTTGTCTTTTTTTTGCCAACACTTCAGAGGGTTATGTTGTGTAGTTTCATTTAACCTGTGCCACATATAGCTGCAGTAAATATTTTGATAGCAGTTTGACCAAAAAGGAGGATATGAATTTGGATGCAATATGCCTCTGTTGGACTCCAAGAATTAAGCTGCCTTTCATTACTTTTCATTACAGCATATTCTTCTGCTTCTGCTTTGTTTTAATAGTCAGATGTTTCTCACAGTAAAAAAAAAAAAAAAAGGAAAAAAAAGTCAGGTTTTCAACTTCATGATTTGTGTTTGCTGGCTTCTGTCTTAGTTCCCTGTTTTCCTATGCTGGTTTTACCTGTACACCTTAGAGTTTAAATGCACATCACTTAGTCCATCAGTAAGTGAACGTGCCTGATCAGTGGATTCTGTGACTAAACTACTGTCTGTCTTCAGGTCAAGAAGATTTGGCCAGTTAAAGCTGTCATGTTCAGTTTGGTACAAAACAAGGCACATTTTTGCCATATTTATAACTGTTTCTGTTGCTTCTGCTGTCTACTGTGTTCAGCTGAGAACTGTGCTTTCAGTCACCAGTGCAAAGCTCCAGTGCCAAAAGCTGCTGATTCAGTGACAATGGTGATTCAGTATAGTCAGTTCAATCTGAGGACTGGTTTGTGCATGTACTACCTCTACTACACACACTTTTGATCCAGACATTTTCTGATGCACATGTTCTCATCTGATGATTCACCCATCGTTTCACATCCGTCTAACTCCTCAAGTGTTTCTCTGTCTCCTTGCATCGCCAAAGCAAAAAATGAACGTGACTTCTGGAACCAGAAGCATCTGAAATGATTTTGTCCACTTCACAGTTCCAGAGTCACTGAACTGGTCTGCATGGTCATTTGAGAACTGACTTTGGATTTCACTGGGGTCTTGACTCAGGTTGAACTCATGAAATGTTTGCCATTTATAGTGAAAGATATGGAACAAATAGAAAGGCAAGTGTTGATGTAATCGTTCATCTTTCTAATGCTGAAAAAACTAATAAAGTCAAATCAAAAAGCAGCATAAAGTATCTTAATAAAGTGTTGTATCACTACGTGTCTCCAGGGCAGCTTTGCATTGATTCTTTACATCTCAGGACCTCTACTGGAGGATAGAAACATTCATTCACAATTTTTGATGCTTTGATGGTGGTGATGAGCACTTTCTAATATGTTGGTGTAAAATCTCTCATAGGTGTTCTACTGGATTGAGATCTGGTGACTGTGAAAGTCATAGAATATGATCATTTTCATACTCTTTAAACCATTCAGTGACACTCATGTCCTACGATCAGGCTATCTGTCACCGTGGAAGAAACTGTTTCATTTATGGGATGGAGGTGATCACATAGAACAATGTTGTTCCAATTTGCAGTGATCCTCATGTCGATGATTGGAACCAAGCCATAGTAGCAAAGCACCGGATCTCCTCACTGTGGGGTTATGGGGTTTTTCCTTTATCCTCTGTCTGTATTTTGATATCTTGGAAGAGGTCTGATGATTTTTTTGAGACACTTTTATTGAAAGGACGTCATGCTGAGTAAATGCTTCCCTAATGGATAAAATTTAAATTTACGTCTCAGTGCAAGTGAACCACAATTTCCAATTACTTACTCCTGTTTCTATTTTCTAGCAATTTCCAGTAATTTGAATAAATTCCAGTATTTCAATCTAGATTGGTGAGTTTTACTTACAATATTCCACTTCACCAAGTGCTCCAATGTCACTTTCAAGAGCATTTAACAGACAGTATGTGCACATGTACCTGGTCTGTACTTAGGAAGAGAACAAAATGCAGCAAGCTTTAAAGAAAAGAAATAAAGAAATAAAACATAATCCTTCTTTACCAGAACTGGAAGTCTGAGTCATAGGCATATGTAACACTGTAATGTTGTTCTACCCCTCAGGGACTGTAGGCTAACTGAAATAGGCCAACAATGACCACTTTTACCAACTAGACATTTTATTCAATGCTTTCAGACCTTTTAGACTAAAATGCTCTTTCTTCCCTGCAATGTCCAACAGTGGGGACAACAAATGTATGAAACCTTAAGAAACATGAGAAAATATGCAGTAAAACCCAGTGTTAAAAAAAGAATCATCAGAAGAAGAGTCTAGCTGTCCACCTAACCATAAATCATTGTCGCGATCAATAGCTAGAAAACCCATTTGGGCCTGTGCCCCAAGCACAAACAAAACAGAGACAACAATAATACAGAAAGTCTTACTGAATCAGAGAGTGAACTGGTAACATCATCTCACAACTGAAACTAATGAAAGAGGTCTACACAGACAAAAAAGAAAAGAAAAAAAGCACAGCATTGCAGCATTATCCTCAAATACAAGAGCCACCTTCAAATGAAATAACAATAACTCATTTCCACATTAGTTACCTGCAGCATCAATAATCAGTTGCATAGTAGGTTTTGAGATAAAACTTCTGCTTTCATAAATCAAAGGTGAACTACAATAAGTGCAGTCAAAGGCACCTGCCAGGAGAACACAGTAATCTCTCTCACTCGACTGTACAGATTCAGGTGTTATGCTTGTTACAGCCTCATGCCACCAGCCTCAAGAAGAGATGAGGAGTGGAATAACGGAGATCTAGTAAGCTCACTTCTCACTCCACACTCCCAGACCTTTTCCATTTTGAAACTTGTAGTCTTCAGACTCAACTGACATCACTTGACCTCATCACTCTCTAAAACAAAGCACCAAAGTCAGCACAGCAGAGATTGGGAAGTGACAATAATGAATTCTCCTTCAGGGGGTGTAGACTCGGAGACTCATGTATGCTGCAGTGGAGGTAAGGTTTTTAAATGCTATGTGAACAGCAGAAGTAGCAGCAAGTGACTATGTAGCCTTTAGGTGAAGGCTTAAGTGTGCACTATAATTAAAAGGGAGTGTTGAGTGTACGCATGTTGCAATAAGAGGAGTGTGAGAGCAGAGTTGACTGGATGAATTATCTTGTTCTACAGGAAACATGCCAGAACACCAACAGTGAAAATGGTGAGCTAAAGCTGTTTGAACCCCCCTTTTTTTTACTGAAAAAGACTAAAAGCTTGGAAAACTTTTGTTCATTGGACCTTCATAAGGAAAACAGTGACCAGAGTATAGTGATTCCGCAAGTATGGGCCTCTACAGAAAAGGTAAAAAGATAAAAAGGTAAAAAGGTAAGAAAGATTCCTGCAACAGGTGGTATGGCCCCACTGAGCCTTGAGTTCACATCATGCTGTCTGGGATTACAGGATGCTACAGGATGCTACGGAGGACACTGACCGTGACTAAATCTATCCAAGAATTCTGTATTTCTCCAAGACACTTGGAACAACTTCCAAGTCAATGTCAAATTACAGTTTTTTGTTTGCATTCCTGAACAGAAAAAAAAAGTATTTTAGTGGATTTATGTTATTCTTGCTAAATTCCAGTGTGCTGGCTTTAATTTGGGTATAAAAACACGACTTACGTTTGAAATTCCTCACTCTTGTTCAAAATGGTGAAGCACTGGGAACTCACTGAGAAAGACAGAGTCTGAATTAAAGTACTTCATTATGCTGGATGGTCTTTGAGACAAATAGGGAAGACATAAAGTGTTCTTACAGTGTGGTCAAGTATGCCTTGGACTCCCATTGCAGAGACTGGTACTTACAAAATGCAGAGGCCAAAAATGAAGGCTAACTAGTATTAGAGACAGAAGGAAGACCACTGCTGATCTTCAAGCAGAGATGAATGCTTCTAGATCAGAATCTGAGAAAGTCTCCAGAATTAACATAAGCAGACGACTGAAGGAACAAGGCTTAAAGTAAAGAACAGTTGCTAAGACATTACTGAGGCCTGCAAACATACAGAAACACCTCAAATTTGCCAGGGAGCACAAAAACTGGACTGTGATGACTGGAAGAAGGTTCTCTGGATGGAAGAGTCCAAGTTTGAACTCTTCAATCAGCATCGTTGTGTTTATGTCCACAGAAAAGCTGGAGAAGTTTTAATGCTAGATGCATTGCACCCACAGTGAAACATGGTGGAGATTCATACATTAGCACTTTAATTATATTAGGAATCAATTAGACAGTTAGATTTGTATATTTGGCATTGCTTATTATAATTAATTTATATGTTTGAATATCATGTAAGATAATTGTCCACTTCATATTGCATGTATTCAAAATTGAACATGGTAGAAATTGCTTATGATACCACTTTTCATCAAAAAAATTTGAAGCACTGTGACTTGGAAAACCATGACTTTTCTTTTAGCCAAGGAACAATATTATGTATCTTCCAGCTGGGACTGCCTTCAGACTGGTTTCACCTATCATACCTGTTCAATGCAAGTTCAGTTATTGGCCATAAATGCAAAATACATAGTTGTAATGATTTCTTTCCCTCATAAAATAGGCATCCAACTGGCACCTCTTGGGGTAAAAAAAATAAAGGTTTTGTGGTTGGTGGAATATCAGAGTAGACAGAAACGCTGACATTTTTTATCATATAGCTGGCTTGTATTATCCAATCAAAGGAGGATTGTACCATTGAAGACTACATGTACATATAAATGAGCCCGCAAAATTTCAGGGCTCAAGTGACATTATTTCTTCAGCTATGTGGTTAGAAATCTATTCAAAATCAACATGACCAAACCCATCTCTGTAAATTTTTCACTCAAAGAGTTACAACACTTGTGGCCAAAATTTTTTAAAACTTTTTTAAAAAATGGTGAATTGAGGTGGAATGGCCCCGTAGTGTTTTCTATACGCTGAAAGACACACATCATGGTCAAAGTAAGTGGTCAGCACCATGCCTGAGAACTTCCACCTTGAAATCCCAGCATTTCCAACAGCCAGGGTTCCATACGGAGCACACGGAAGAAACCAATTGTGTTAATGAGCTTTCAGCATCAGAGGAGAAGCAGAGAAGAAGAGACACATTCTGTTCTCAGTTTCAAAGACTCAAATATTTAGCAGCTGTTGGATAAAGTGGTCAAGTTGTCTAGTCTACTACTGTTCTGTTACTAATCTTGTAGAGAGCAATGCATAGCGTATGTATGTTGCCATTCTGATACACTGACTTGTAGGTGACCCTGTACAGTTTGCTCTTCTTCTTCAGAGTCTGTTTCCAGCTTGGGCATCCATCCATCCATTATCTATGCACCACTTAATCCTCATATAAACTGCCTCTCATATATATATATATATATATATATATATATATATATATATATATATATATATATATATACATATATATACATATATATACATATATATATATATATATATATATATATATATATGTATGTATATATATATATATATATATATATATATATATATATATATATATATATATATATATATATATATATATATATATATATATATATATCATATTCATCAAACCAGTCAGTGCCTTATGATTGGAAGCATTCTCATCAGAATGATTCTGAGAATCCTTAGATAAGAGCTTATGAAGCATGACAAGCAACTTAACTGAACTTCTCTCGGATGAATCAAAATGAGTTGCTTTTTGCTGAAAGTCTTAGAATTACCAAAGACCTCCACCAGAATAGCAATGATTCATAAACACTAAAGGTGATCATTCAGGACAGCTTTGTATTGATTTACAGTGACCCTTTGCTGCTCTTCTGTAGGCAAAGTTATGAGTAACTGGGGTCATAGTGGGTGGTAGATTACAGGGTGGACAGAATATTAGTAATACATTCAATATAATGCAGTCTAGTCCACCACCACCCACTGTGTCTTAAATAATAAACAGAAAGCAGGATCGTCACCTTTTTTTACAACACCAGGAGAAACTGAACATGTAGAAACTTAGTAAAGTTGACTTCATGCCAGACCTGCTCCACTGGAATGCATTAGATTTCTCAGCTGTACCTAATAAAGCAACCAGTGAGTTTATGTTGTGTTGTGTAATGCTTTTTCAGTTGTTAGTGGTTCTCTATGTGATGTCAGCCAGAATTCACAGCAGCAAATATGTTTTCAGGAAGGATAACTCCAACATATTTGCCAATTACATTATTTGACATGTTGCAAATGTAGCTTTGGAAATAATTATTAGATGACAGAGAAAATTTAGTCAAAAATGTTTTAAAAAAGAGTTCTTGACATAGTTATAACACGTCCAGTTAGATTATTGGTGGATGTTTGTGTTAGGTTTAGTTCATAAATGTTATGCTTCATTAATTGAAAATGTAAATATGAGTAGGTAAAATTGCTCTCCATAAGTCATTAGTAGACTATTTTATGGGAGTCTTGCTGTGATGTCATTGTGATAAAAAGATAACAAATTTCATTTTTATTTATTGTTTCCTACTAAATGGACACTATTAGTTGAGAAATGCATTGAGAAATAGACAGCATTATCAAATTCATAGTCTTTGCTGTTTAGAACATTTCCATAGACGGAAACATGCATTCTTGTCATCTTAGCGTAGGAGCCTTAGTACCAGTTCAGCTTGTGGAGGAATATATTTTGGTTTTGGCTTGGAATACAATCAGACTTTAGAATTATTTTTATTCTTGAAATCAGTCGTGGTAAACATATGAGTCATGACCATACCCAGGAGTTAAATTGGGATATGTGATGTGTTTGAGGGGTTCTGTGGTTTCAGGGTTGCAATGGATGCACATCCGCAACAGTGACAGGCAAAATATCCATCATTCAAAGAGCTACATTTCAGTCAAAAACTATTTCTAGATTTAAAAGCATATGAATGCAGCAGTGTGCAAAACGACCATCTGATGACAAGCACAGAACCTTTCTGTTCAAATACAGGAAGATTGTGTTCGGCTACCTCTAGGAGAAGAGGAATGTATGCTGTTAATATAAATTAATTAATCTGCACAGTCTTTTAAATAACTACAGTAAAATGTAATTATTTTACAGTCTAAAGCATTAAAGTGTACACAGACATTATTTTAAAGCTTACCAAATGATCTAACTAGTTTGCATTTTGGTGTCATTCAAGTTGCTCTGGAAATCTGTTCAGACCACATTAGCTGTCTTAATGAAAAAATGAGTCAACATTCCTCAAGTGGGCCTGCGTCTTCGTAAAAATCTACCTGTATGTTGTTTAAGCAGAATATCAGATCGTTTTACATTCAGTTTTGAAACAAAATGAGGTCTGAAGCGTCAAACAAGAGAGGGGGTGATCTGTTACTTGGTCTGATACTGAACAAATTCCACCACTAATGAAAGCCACAAGCAGTGTTTGGATATTCCGACAGATTTTTTGGTGAAGCTGTTGTTTTAGTTTTTGCAGTCTGGCTAAGGGATCAGTCCACTGACCTACTGACCCAACAATCATGACTTTTCCTCTTTGTTTTCACCGAAATATCATGACTGTCTTAATTATTGGATGAATAAGTTACCATAAAATCTGGTACGGATATCCACGGTGCCCAGAGGATGAATATTTTAAACTTTGGTGACTTTTCCTCTGGCACTACTATGAGATTGATATGCAGTGTTCATAAAAAAAATCCCATTTATTAACAGATGGATGGCATCAAAGTAATGTTATCTTCAGGATAAATAACTTTGGTGATCCCTGAGCACCAACATCAAAATTTCAGTGTGAAGTACTTTGATTTATCATCAAACACCAGCAGAATGCAAATAGATTCTCATCAGTCTCTGCAGTGCTAACAAATGTTAGCATGCTAACATGCTAAACTAACATGGAAGCGGCAAAATATCAGCATGCTAGCATTTTCAATGTGAGCATGTTTAACACCTAACTTAAAAACGGGTTTTAAACTTAATCGTGTTGTCTGACAGTACAAATACATCAGAGTTAGAATGTTTCAATTGCATAGTCATGTTTGATGTGGGGGCTGCACAGTGGTGTAGTGGTTAGCACTTTCGCCTTGCAGCAAGAAGGTCCCTGGTTCGCGTCCCGGCTTTCCCGGGATGTTTCTGCATGGAGTTTGCATGTTCTCCCTGTGCATGCGTGGGTTTTCTCCGGGTACTCCGGCTTCCTCCCACAGTCCAAAAATATGCTGAGGTTAATTGATTATTCTAAATTGCCCGTAGGTGTGAATGTGAGAGTGCTTGTTTGTCTATATATGTAGCCCTGCGACAGACTGGCGACCTGTCTAGGGTGTCCCCTGCCTTCGCCCGAGTCAGCTGGGATAGGCTCCAGCCCCCCCCGCGACCCTAGTGAGGATTAAGCGGTGTATAGATAATGGATGGATGGATGGATGTTTGATGTGGACATGTCCAGGAAATGAAGTCTAGCTTGTATTGCTTTCTAAGGTTGCCTGATGCACAGTGAATGTTACAGTTTAACTTTACAGCTTGCTGCATATTGATGGAACACCATCAAGTGATGTTCCAACGCTGACACTTTAAACCTGAAACCCTACAGAAACCCAAATGTGCAACTTTGTACAGCTGATTAACTTCTTGGCAACCAGTGGTACCTATGTAATTCATTCAGTGAGGTTTGAACCATGATCACAGCTCCATCTCCATCTGTGCATTTCTGCCCTGAGGATCCTCAGAGACACCTGGTCCCAGCAGACTGCCTCTCTCTGGTCCACAGCTGTGTAGGAAACTGCATATATATATAACCATTATCCCCTGAGATTCATTTATGGTCCGTGACACCTCATGCAGCACTCATGAAGCTCCCTCTATTCTCCTATGGGGTTCATGCCATTTCTCTGACCATCTTGCAAATTAAGTGTACATATAATACATAGATTACATTCTAACACTGTTTACAACTACTTCTTCCATCATTTCTGATCATTCTTCACCAACTCTTGACTCTGTTTCTTGTAGTATCTGCTACAAACAGTGTCGGTGTTCCAAAGGAAATACACATTCCTAATGTCCAGTGAACACACTCCGGACTGTAGGAGCTTAGAATTCCATCAAGCATGTGAATTAACCTCTCCTGATAAGACCCATTGATGTAATTAACAGCTGAAATGCTCTTGAATGGTGATTAAAGACACCTGAATGTACATGTGTCAAGATCAATCTCCATCAATAGGAACCCAGACACCACTGGGTTTCTTTGAAGATGGAAGCTAATCTTCACTGCATGCCTCTGTGTCAAGATACAACAGATAATGTGAAGATTAAATTCTAAACCTTATCCTGAGTCCTTAACAGGACTTTGGGTCTTGGTGTTGTAGTGGAACATGTAGAAATGGTAGAAACTACACTTTATGATCAAAATTGCACTCGTTAATTTAGGGGCACCATCCTCAGCTTGCCTGAGGAAATAATCAATTTTAAACTAAGTCTCAAAGAGACTAGATTAAAATGAAGTTGATCAGTCTCACTAAGTCATAAACTCTGATTTCATTGACCTCCAAAACTAGAAAATACACAGTAGAACCAATGATAATTATACACAAACATTTCTTAACTAATACTACAAACAAACAATAAACAACAATGACATGACAACAACAGACAGTGAATAAATAAATGAATAAATGCAGATAAACTAATGAACTGCAATCATCACTGGAAGCAGTTGGTAGAAAGGTGATGAATTTAGAATTTGGAATTGGAAATCAAATTCTAATTTGTAAATTCACCCGTTTAGTGGAAGGAAAGCGATACTTGTGTAGCTTTTGTAGTAGTGAGAGGGAGGCTGCTGCAGGATGTGGAGCTGTGATGATCTGCTGGATGAGTTGGTTCAGGAACACAGAGTCAAGAAGGAACTTTGGCAGGTTTGAGTTGCAAAAGTGTGCCAAAGTAAAAACACTAAGAATCAAAGCTCATAGTTATCCAGAAAATATTTGCGCTGTTGTAGTTCTTAAGTAATCCTTAAATCCAGTTTTATTCTTCTAAGAGCCTGTGTTCTACAAGCCCATTCTTACAAGCCCAGTTACAAGCCCAAGTTGAATTTTTCTAAAAGCCCAAGTTACATTCTTAAGGTCAAAAACAAAAACCAAAACTAAATCAAAAACATGAAACCAAAAACCAAAACTTAAAAACCAAGTTGCATTCCAGTGGCTTCCTCTATATAGAAAGCTTTGGGCCAAATGCAAATCAGCATCTAACCAATCATAGATGTGTTCCTCCCAGTGGGTGGTGTTGAGCTTCACTGTCCAGGAGAGGTCAGAGGTCAAATACCTTTACAACTTACTCTTAGTCCATTTCTTCAATGTAGAATTCCAATTGTTCAATCTTTATGATGATCACAGATCTGAAATAACACCAAATAAATGATTAAAATGACACCACACACAATATGTTTATCTCAGATGGTTCCTGAGATAATAATAAAATGTGTAAACACAACAATAAACTTACAAATTGTAGACTTTAGGCTACATGAAGGGAAACTTATAACATGGTTAAACACAAAAGCATATACATTCACTAATAATAAGAAAAAGAAGACATAGGGAGTAAATATTCTCAGTGAAAAGTCTCTCTGTGTCTTTTATGGCCGTGGTCTGTGACAGAAAGAGAGAGGAGGGAGTGTTTGTGTATCATGTGTGTGCATCTTCCACAAACACTTTGGATTTGATGTGTTCTTCTTACTTCCTGGTCCCGATCAATCTGGTATCAGAAACCGAGTCCAGATCGTCACTCTGAAGATGGTGCATTTAAATAATGTTCTGATTTACACTGTTCTGTTCACTCCTGAGTAGAAAGTGCTGTGTTAGGTTGGGAAATCAGGTCACCATGAAGAATGCCAATCGTCTTCTCCAGAGGTGTGGTTTTCCTCACAGTTGACACTTTATGACCCTTATCAGATCCTGGTGGAGGTAGGAGGCATCCTGGTTTCTCCAAAAGTACCGTTAGTGGTCCTTTAGTAGTAAACATCCCATCAGCAGATGTTCCATTTGGATGTGAGTTTTGGGTTAGCCGTCTTCTGAAATGGTGTCTTACCAAATTTACAGCTTTGAGAGACGGTCTTTGAATCTTTGTGTGTGACTCTGGAATGTTCTGCTCCTTAGTACGCTGCAGTGTAGTCACATACCCTGGGTTACTCGAGCCAATCTATTAGGTGGTCCATATTCCATACTTTAAAGAGCTTTCAGAAGTCCTCATGGACAATTTTAGCTGTCTGAAGCCATTACTGTGCATGACAAAACAAAGCATTGATGGCCTTTAACTTTGAAAATTTTCTTGTTGTACTCTTAGATCAAGGCTTGTCACCTGAGCTAACGAGAAAACAACCAAAGCGTTGTGCTTAGTATTAGTACAGGTATAATTTTAACCCATAGCAGAATCTTTTCTGAAACCTTACCAAGCAGTCTTGTGATCTAAATCTGAGCAACAACAACCTAAAATGACTAGATGACAGAAAATGCAAGAAAATGATACCCTGCAGGACTGAGTTGAGTGTACTCAGGGATGCAACCAGCAGCTTACAGATCTCCTAATGTGCTTCAGTATAAACTTGTGAATCAGTTCTGGTAACTTTGTCAGTGAACAGTAACTGCATGGTATCTGCTATTTCTGACTATTTTAACTATTTGTTACTCCGCCTAAGAACGCGGTGGAGTTATGTGACGGCATTGGTTTGTCTGTCTGTCTGTCTGTTAGTAACATTACTCAAAAACCGACTAACATATTTAGATGAAATTTTCAGCGAAGCTCAGAAATGACACAAGGACCAAGTGATTAGATTGTGGCAGTGATGCAGCTTATAGTCTGGACCCACGGGTTCGTTAAAGATTTCTGTATCATTGCCAGATAGCGGCATGGTGTCACTGTAACCATGACAACAAGTGAACACTACATCAGCTGCCTGCTGATGATCACGATTGAGCTCCTACTACAAATCTGCCACTGAGGACTTATCAGGACTTATCTGTAGGAAATGATACATGGAACAACTGATTAAATTGTGGGGGTGTTTCTGAGTCCCATCAATTCCCGCCGCCCGCTACATATTTAGGTCACGTGATTCCGTATCCATACATAATGTACACATGCATAACACACGCCTGTGCTCAGTGCAAGGTCATTTTGTTTGTGGGTAAATTTCTATTAAATTGACACATTCTATGTTGCCGTGATTTCTGATCATCAATAAACTAATAAACAAATTCTGCATTTCTAAAAAAAAAAAAAAAAAAGCCACATTTCTGACAGTGCAATATGGGGGAATGAACAGCCTTGGCGGAGTACTGCACTCTCTAAGGGCTTTTCTTATTCTTTATGTTATTTTAATTTAAAGAACAACCTTGCAACTTTAGAGGAGCCACTGTGTCCCCAAGTGATAGTTAGACACTTAGATAATGGCATACCGAATTACCTGAAATGCTCTTGGTACAGACATCACTCAAATTTGATGTGTGGCATGATGAAACGTGTGGCATGATGAAAATGTCATATCGTAATAGTGAATGTCCAAACTCATGTTATTTAGTTCTAATCTGATCTCAGGCTTTGAGTAATAATGGTAATAATATTTTTATACAGCAGAATTTTAAAGAAGTTCACACCACTCTAAAATAAGAGCAGCAGTAATTACATTAACACACCTTAATTTTATGAACTTCTCGATCTGATTCCAAATCATGTTGAGTCTTTAACCATATCTTCGAGTTTCTTCAGTCACAAATGATCTTTGGCTGAGTGCAGACAGAAGCTTAGAGAGAGCACTTTAACAACAAGTTACACACAGAATTAAATGGCTACACTTGATACAACCTGTTGCTGCCACCATTTATCACTTTAGCGAGTGAAATTGACAGTGACCACTGGATAAAAATGGGAAGCCATTACATGAATGTTTTGCAGAAGGCGAGAGTTATACTCAGAACATTGCAAATCTGGGCAGCATTTTATTGCCCATCCAAGCGTTACTGTCACGTAAGAAGAGCAAAATCTCCAACTATACTGAATGTATCATGGGAGTAAAAAACAGGGTTCTCAAGCAAATGCAACTGAGTGAAGTAGTTCTCAGCTGATGGACAGCAAACTTTCAAAGGGGACCGAAACACACTGATTAATTCACACTCTTTAATTGTGCAATCAGACTAAGCTTTCAACACTACATTGTGTTTGATGGAGATATAATCTCTCTTTGTCCTTTGAAATTTAACTAGGCAGTGTTTTTATGTATTTTTTTTAGCACAAATTATTTATTTTCTTAAAAATTACATGGCTTCACTATAAAACCTCAAACAGTCACAAACAGATGTGTTTTCACTCTTCTGTGGGTTGTGTGGGTGCGTACAGACCTACAGGTTGTACTACGAAGGCAGACTAATGAGTTTGCGAGGTATGGTGAGTCTAAGATGAATTTTTAATGTTGCTTTTAATAACCTGGCTGGATTTCCTTGCTGCCTTCTACTGCATAGCTAGAATGCTCCAGAAGAAATGATGTTATAATGAAATTAGCTGTAAGAAATGTGATCTTTTTACTCATTATGTTCCTGACAAATGCTCTATGACTATTAGAGACTGTAATCGTTGGTAATGTTACCAAACAAAGCTATGCACTTACAGTATGCATGACATTACCATGGAAACATACACTAGCGTTCAAATGTTTGGTCCACCCATGCAATGTCATGCTTTCCAGTAAAACTCCCACTTTTATCCATGTACTAACATAACTGCACAAGAGTTTTCTAATCATCAATGAGCCTTTCAACACCATTAGCTAACACAATGTAGCATTAGAACACAGGAGTGATGGTTGCTGGAAATGTTCCTCTGTACCCCTATGGAGATATTCCATTAAAAATCAGCTGTTTCCAGCTACAATAGTCATTTACCACATTAACAATGTCTACACTGGATTCATCATTCATTTAATGTTGTCTTCATTCAAAAAGCTGCTTTTCTTTCACAAATAAGGACATTTCTAGGTGACCCAAAACTTTAGAACTTCCTCCCACAGTCCAAAAACATGCTGAGGTTAACTGGTGATTCTAAATTGTCTGTAGGTGTGAATGTGAGTGTGATTGTTTGTCTCTATGTGTAGCCCTGTGATAGACTGTTACCTGTCCAGGTGTCCCCTGTCTTCACCTTCAGTCAGCTGGGATAGACTCCAGCCCCCCATGACCTTAATGAGGATTAAACTGTATATAGATGATGGATGGATGTGCTATGATAAACTGGTCCACTGGAGTTATCTAGTAGTTTTACTGGTCCTTCGAGGGGCAAACTATGCCAGTATCAGTCACCCTTTGGTGACATGATATGATGCACAGATCCACCAAAATCCAACCTGAGCAGAGCTTGAGTCAGCCGCAGTAACAGGAAACACTTGTGAGAAAGTACAAAGCCTTTAAGAGATTTTATTTGTCTCCTCACTGTGTTTGTTAAATATTGTTCAAGTAGATTTCTTCACTTTGTACAAAGCCTTGTGGCATTTCGGGCCATACAGATAAACTTTGCCATATTTCACCTAGTGTAACATTTATCAGTTTTACTCCTACACGCACCAGTTTTCACCAGGTGTTTTTTCTGATTGCCTAAAAGCAAGTTTTGTTTCTGTTGGCTTTTTTTCTTAATTATTACATAGTATTTGTTTGTTTCTAATCAGTCCTCCCTCAGCATTCTAATGCTTGCAGCAATGCAGCAACATGTCTCTGCAAATGCATTTCTGCCTGCTAACATATTTAAATGACAGGCTAATTTGTGCATAAGAGGTGACTAAAGTATGATAATGCAAAGACAAATATATGATCTGAGTTAACTAACACATTAATGACATTTAGCAATAATAATTACAGGAAGGGCCAGACACTGAAATCCATAATGGCAGCAACAGAGAAAATAATCTTGAACTTGTAAACAATTAGTCAAATGAATATTATGAACCTGAAAATGTGGAAAATGATGCAATCTCTGCTGACATAAACCAGCACCGTCTTCATCCCTTTTTTTTAATCTTCACAAACAGTTTTAAAATGAGGCTGAGTGCTGCAGGGCTGTGAGTTTAGAGCTTAAAGTACAGGTTTGTCAGAACAGCAGGGCACCCGACTACATGGGGGGAGGTATTCTGGGGTCAGAATACTGTCAGTTAAGTTATACTGCTGCCAAAAGTTTTTTTTTCTTTATATCCTGCCATACTTTTTCTCAGAGTGGGCTATCACACCCTGAATAGTATATATGAGTGTCATCAACCCATCACATCTCAGAAGTCCATGTCTCTTTGCACTGCAGTCTTATTTACTTCATATTTCACCCTGAACTAAAGGTGACAGGCTGATTGATTTTGTGCATATATTGCAACCTATCATCTCAACTAAAATGCACAATGCTGCCTTCAGGTAACTGCCAAACATCAGTATTAACAGAGGCTGAGCCTACTGTGTAAACAAGGTAGTAAATATGACAGAAACATTTTGTACTTTTCTTATTCCCTCATGTTTGTATTGTATGTAAATCTAAACAATCTGAAGTTGAATTTCAAACTACTACCTTCTTCTAAACCTAACCAAGTAGGTCTTGTGCATGAACGTAGCTTATCTCCAGCTAAGAGTGTAAGTAAACAGCGAAGGAAAACAGTGAGGGAAAACAAGTCAAAATGAGACTTAAATGAACAAATGAAACTATAAGTATGATCTGAGACTGAACAAGTCTCTAGGTTTAAAGTCCTCTGACTGACACATCCACCTACAACCTTGTAATTGTGGACTTTAGTTCCCCTTTGTGTATCCACAACTGCAACTCCACTGCTTTTAAATGAGGTGATAACGTGCCTCAAGTCTAAAGAAGAAAGAAAAGGTCCATATCTGTGGGAATGATCTGTGATGGTAACAGTCTTTTTTTCTTTTTCTTTTTCTGATGCATAGCTTTATCAGTTCAGTAAGGTTTAGTATGCCACACATGGAGGATATGAACAGACCTCATCTTTTGGATTTGTTTTTATGATTGGCAGAGCAAGATATTCAAACCTGTTATTTATCAGACACAGATAACAAAAGGGCTGCCAAGACTGAATGGACTGATAATGCTGAGGCTTTGGTGTCTTTTTGTGAATAATGGTGTCTTTATTACAGGACAGCAGACACTGTGAACATCTTGTCAATCTGCCCTTGTCAATACCATTTAGAAGTGTTCACAGAAAATATGCGAGGTGTTGTCAGAGAGTCACACATATCTGTGGACATGAGAGTGGTCTAACAAGATCTTCACTGATCAAGCACTCCACTCAGGCTCATGATGGATAGTTTAAAAAATGATAAAAATTGATGCAACTTAACCAAAGATATCATCTTTCTTACTCCTTACTTTTTTTTAATCAAAATTTTGTGTCTGTATTACCAGTAACGCAGCTCATTCCCTGACAGTTCATTTGGACATTTTGGACATCAGACATTTGTATTGTACCACAATACAGATATATTTGGAGATATTTATACTTTCTGTTGTTTATTATTCATTTTTTTGTAATTTTTTTTTTTTTAAACAAAGTATGCAGATTCCTTGCACATATTGTGGACCTATCTGACTGTAAAAAGAATGATGTACTGTACAATATTTCATTTTAAATGTTGAGGAAATGTGTTATATTCAATCCATCTTTTTACAAGACTAAATATTCTGAATGTTTGTCTACAGATCAAAAGTGAAGTGTTTACTTATCCACAAACCCATTTTCATTGTATTTACTCAATGTGTTTCTGAAGTATATATATATATATATATATATATATATGTATATATATATATATATATATATATATGTATATATATATATATATATATATATATATATATATATATATATATATAAAAATATTATATGTGTTTGAACAAACATCCAGCATCTCAGAGGATTATCAGCACACCTTGATACCTGTTCTTTAATGAATTATTAAATTAATATGCATAAAATAGGATTGTTCCCCTGTGTAGCTACACTTTTGTATATGGCCTTGAGAAATAAAATAAACTTCTAACAGCTTTCATGGGTGAAAAGAAGGTTTCACCTTTGAGAGATGAAAAATGTTTTTCACTTCAAAACAAAAACGAGAATAAACAAAGCCTGCTAAAAGATTTTTCTTATGAAGGTTAATACAATGTCCTGTAGCTGTTGACGGTACTGTAAGCTGGTGACACACTATTAGCCCCAAGCAGTTCTACTGCATTGACACATAACTGTACACAAGTGGCCCTGAAGGCCACATTTCATTAGCAGCATTCCCCCTCAGAACACTTTATCTGTGTCGTAATTGTTGTGGGATTTGGTGAGGCGGGGGCAAAGCAACGCTGAAAATGAAATTGATGTTCAAACAAGGGAGCAGCTGTCAGGAGCAGCTACCTGGGGGTTATTTCACAGAGGAGGGTCGAGGAAAGCAAGACTTCTATTGATGAAAGTCCCACTTCATTAAGCATGACGCGGTCCTCTGCTTTAGTTGAGTTTCACTAAAATAACTAGTGACTCTTCCAGTTAGGATTAATAAAGTCACAACAGGATGGGGGGATGCTGTGCATGTTTGTGTGAAAGCAGACTGAGCAGAGGAATGCAGCAGTTACGCTTCAAAAGAACACACTGCATCCTTCTGAGACACATGCAGTCTGATGATTACAGGCATCTAATGACCATAAAAAGGCTACAACTCTGCAGGCTGATTAGAAAAGCCAGAGGATGCAGTCTGGCAGTGCACTGCTGATCACATCAATTTGTCTAATCAGACCAAATTTGCTTTAATGAAAAGACACTCCCCACTTGACAGCTTTATTTGCACTGCATTTCTCAAACTTAGATCTCAAAATATATAAAGTCAGCTCAGGGCAGTGGGCCAGGACTGAATTGAATTGGAATCTCGTGGTTTTTGTCATGTATCACTAAATAATTCGGAATGTATAAAAAATGTGTTTATGTCATTGATCAGCAATGCTGTAGACTACAGCCTGCAAATTTGACAATATCATGAAACATAAACCAATCAGACATGACAAGGAAGGAACAGTGGTGAACCAGAGACAGGGTCATGGGAAGTCAAGGTTCATTGATGCATGTGGGGAGGAAGGCTGGTCCATGTGGTCAGATCCAACAGATGAACTACTGTTGCTCAGATTACTGAAGAAGTTAATGCTGGTTCTGATAGAAAGGTGTCAGAACACAGTGCATCAGTTTGTTGTGTATGGAGCTGCATGGATGCAGACCAGTCAGGGTGTCCATGCTGACCCCTGTGCACTGCTGAAAGCACCAATAATGGGACCATTAGCATCACAACTGGACCACAGAGCAATGGAAGAAGGTGGTCTGGTTTGATGAATCACATGGATGGCCAGGTGCATCGCTTACCTGGGGAACACATGACACCAGGATGCACTATGGGAAGAAGGCAAGCCAGCAGAGGCAGTGTGATGCTTTGGGTAATGTTCTGTTGGGAAACCTTGGGTCCTCCATCCATGTGGATTTTACTTTGACAAGGACCACCTACCTAAGAACTGCTGCAGACCATATACACTCTTTCATGGAAACGGTATTCCCTGATGGCTGTGGCCTCTTTCAGCAGGATAATGCACCATGCCACAAAGCAAAAATGGTTCAGGAATGGTTTGAGGAGCAAAACAACCAGTTTGAGGTGTTGATTTGGCCTCCAATTGCAGCTGATCTCAATCCAGTCGTGAGACAAACAAGTCCGATCCATGGAGGCCCCACCTCACAACTTCCAGGACTTAAAGGATCTGCTGCTAACATCTTGGTGCCAGATACCACAGCACACCTTCAGGATCTAGTGGAGTCCAGATACCACAGCACACCTTCAGGGTCTAGAGGAGTCCAGATACCACAGCACACCTTCAGGGTCTAGTGGAGTCCATGCCTCCATGAGTCAAGGCTGTTTTGGCAGCAAAAAGGGACCAACACAATATTAGGCAAATAGTCATAATGCTATGCCTGATCGGCGCCCATTCACATTGTGATGAAATGGTACCAGCTAGTGTTTTTATTTTTTGATTTTTTAAAAATTAACTTAGCATGAAATTACTTTTATATTATAATTGAATTTAAAATGTCATGTTTTTCTTTTCAGACTTCTTCTTCTGAACTGCTGTTTAGACATAAAATGATGAGTTTAATAAATTAACTACTGAAGTTCACTCACCTCATTAAGTTTAGTCTAAAGGAAACAAAACTAGCGCAGCAAACTTCCTGGGATGAATTGAAAACAATATTAGCTAGAATGAAGTTTAAAATGAAACAACGAATACAGTCCTTACCTGTGTACACTTTGGTTAGGGTTAGTAACTGTGGCGACCTCATATTCTGTCATTTTATCGTTTCTGGTACAACGTGACTCCGTCAGCCAGCAGCAGTTTCGATGTGAAACTAGAATAAATGAAAACTGCAATGTTAAAAAAACAAAAAAGCAATTACAGATAATACAACACTAGCATTTATCTGTCTGATTTTCCAACATACAGTGGTGCAGTTTGAAGGGGACAACTGTGTCGAGTATGGCATCACAATCAACGTGTTAGTTGTGTGAGTGGCTTTACTGCCCTATTGGCTGATGGTAATGTCATGAGTCAACCATTAGGAGAACTCTACACAACGATTGTGTTAGTGGCAGAATGAGAAAGAGAAAGCCACTGCTCTCAAAAAAGAACATTGCTGCACATCTCCAATTTGCCGAACACCAAAATAGAACTTACTGGTTTAAATGAGACGCGTTGTCAGTGAATTAAGGACAGCTCTGCAGTCCAGCAAAGGAATCTAATCCATCTGTAAACATGCTGGAGGTAGTATCAGCGTTTGGACCTGCTTTGCTGCATCTGGGCCACGGTGGCTCGCTGTCACTTATGGAATTATGAATTTCAAATTACGCCAGTGAATTCCAAAGAAAAATATTTGGCCATCTGTCACAGAACTGAATCTGAAGAGAAAGTGGGTCATGCAGCACAACAGCAACACTCAGTACCCAGACATTCTACCGAAGCAAAACTGTGAATGTAGGAGTCTGTCAGCTGACTCAGGGTGACGGTAGGGTTCAGCCTGGACAGGTCATCAGCCTAGCACAGGGCTGGACTTATCATGCCCCGATAATATTAGGTTGGTTGAGGTTTCCTACATTAAGAAGGAGCTCCCTATGTGGATGCATGGTGGTGTGGTCCTTTGTCTTTTTTCAGCTTTATTTCAACTGACAGGGTTAACTTCCAGTTAAACACAGTCCTGTTCTGTTCAGCACTCTTCAGATTTAGTGTGATATTACAGCCCAGCATGCTTTTTCATCAGTGCTGCTATCTTTAATTCAAAATAAAGCCGTCTCTCCAGCTGTAGGAAAATATTTTCCTGGAGTGGTCTTCAGGGAACTAAAATATTTCTCTGATTTCAGGCATCTTCAGACCAAATCCAGAACACTCACGCAGCCACTCTTTGTTTTAGGTTTCTTTTCAAGTGAAGCAGTTTATGAAGTCTGATTGTATCTTTGTAACAGACCAACTAATGATAAGTACAGCTGAAATTAGCAATATTACTGCATTAAACAACAGATTTTATCCCCACTTTATGGAAAACTTCAGTTCAATTCAAAAGAACTGGAGATATCAGCAAAAAGAACTTAAGAATGGATGCCAAGGTGTATTCAGAAGCCTTTTGAATTTGCGATGGAGAGCCAGGGCAGGATTTTACATTTATTGCAGCACGCTTCTTACTTTCAAAGCACAATGATTCCCCAGATCTCCTCCCTCTGTGTGAAATGTAAAACACAAGTAGGGTGTTTCTGGAAAAGCATCTGGCAATGCCCTTTGATATCCAGGCACTGGAAAAATAGCACTCAGAGGCTTAGCTCATTTTTCCAGACAACACTGTTAAGATAGAACCAGTCTAGTTTCTCCTGAATATACCTAGAGGGCAGCTCTTCTCATCCACTGGACAGCTGACTTTGATGAGTAAACTTCTGCTTCTAGTGAGGCGGTGTATTCTGTTCCTCCCCCTCATCTAGCTTCCATCCTCAATGACTGGCTGTCTGTTACCACTGACTTATGACTCCAGTTTAACTCTTGGCCACAGTAAATGTCCTGCTGATAGTTTTGCCGTAATATTGCAATTTGTCTTGCCGGTCACGGTGGGCACTTTTGGAAGACAAGTGCATGTGAGGAAGGCCCAGAGGAGCTGTGGTGCCAGGCAGGTGAAAGATGACAGGCAGCATGTCTCTTTCATTCAGCTGAAAAGCTGGGCTCGCCTTGCTGAGCCGAACAGCAGGCACAGACACAGTGGCACTTCACCTAAATTAATAGTTGACCCGCTCACCACGCTGCAGAGAGAAGAGTTATGGCCAAAGCGCCACAGCAGGACAGGCAGCAAACATGGCTAACAGTAGGGCAGTGGGATGTTTGATGAGGGGAATCAAAGCAGAGGCCAGGAGGTTAAGATGGATGGATTAGCTTTGTTATCAGAAGGGCCACGGAGGCGCTGCACCGGCCGTCCTCTCTGGCTTATCATCACATCCAGCTGGCTAATCCAATTTCTGCTCTCCTCTGTCTCCCTTCTCCATATTTAGTGGTGTTTCTAAATTTGTAGAAACTGACTCAAGTGTCACATCTAAAGACTTTTGTAGCACACTAATAAGAGAACTTTTTGTGATACCTGAACACTTTATGTGGACAGTTTATTTAATCATTAAATACACAGACCCTGGAAACTACACACTTTCCAGTCTACACACTCTGTTAAAGACATGCTTGTCATCAAATCATTATTAATATTAGTAGTCTGTCTTAGGACTCCATTATAAAATTGGCTCATTTTGTAGAGCATTGTATCCTAGCTAAGGATAGTAAAGGTCATAATAAATATTGTATATACCTGACAGAAGTAATGGAGGACAGAAATCTCCTATATATTCTATATTTAGTTATATATATTGACATACTGAAATACATGTCACAAAAAAAGTCAAGAGACCAACTTGTAATGGAAGTGTAATATTATCATATCTTTAGCTAATAAACGTATAATCAGACCTCATCAGATTTATCTTACCTCAAGCATATTAATATATTTTTCATGAGCTCAGTCTTTCCAAACTTCGTCTAATTTTTGACTCCTCTCTGTATCTCAGAGGGATCTACACACATTTATTCCATTTGATTTGCTCTCAAAAGAGCTTTAAAAGCATATTTGGGATTTTCCATAGACATGAAAAGCACAGCGTAGAACGTTTCAAATCCCTGAGAGGATAATTAATTTTGAAGAAGAGGGTTTTTTCTTTTCTTTTTTTTTATCGAGCCAGGTTAGTCATGGAAGCATGAAATCGATATGACATGTAAATCAAAAATAAATTAGGTTTTCTTTAGTTCTCTATGAACAATCATTTCAAATTAATTGCAGCGTAGACTCCATGCTTTAAAGCAATGGTCCAGCACAGATTCAGCACTGCTTTACATAATGCATATAGCACAGCCTGGATTTAAAACAATTTACTTCTGGGGTTAACCAGGCTAACGACATATTCATTTTCTGCAAGGGGAAGCTACACAGTGCACAGAAGTAAATGAGCTTTCCATTGTCCACTGGCATCCACAGACCCATCTGTGAGCTCTGTCTTGGTCCAACAAAGGCTGTGAGGACTGAGATTGAAATGATAATGGGATTGATCCCTTAACGTTGAAACTATGGTGTGAAGCTTTAATTAATAGCTATTGCTATCTGGTTGGTGTTGTTTGAAGGGCATGAAGACAAAAACACAAACATGCTCAGAGAAACTCCCAGCACTGAACAATGATTGGGTCTTTTTTCTGGTAAAGTTGGAAGACTAACTTCTGATCTAATATTCTGCTGACACAAAAGGGAAAATTCTCTCCACTGTTGCACTCTTATTCAGGAGGGCAAGTCAGCGGTCAGAGTCATCGACGGGGCAGCCCCCTTTGAGCTGACTGGGTTCAGTGCATGTAGAAAAACAACAACAGTGTTGTCAGACATGTTGTACAGTTCAGATGGCTGGCTGCCATCTTTATCAGGAAATTCAAATGTGGTTAAATGAGCCCAAATAATTTTTAGATAAACATTTTCAAAATGTGAACCATCCATCCATCCATCCAGCCAGCCAGCATGGATGGATGGATGGATGGATGGAAAGATGGATGAGGATCCTCAGCATGTTTTTGGACTGTGGGAGGAAGCCGGAGGAACTTGAGAAACCCAAGAAAACCCACACATGCACAGAGAGAACATGCAAACTCCATGCAGAAAGATCCTAGGCCCAGGCCCGGACGCAAACCGAGGATCTTCTAGCTGCAAGGTGACAATACTAACCACCAAGCCACTGTGCAGCAAATGTGATGTTAAACATATATTAGAAAAACTAATTTTTAACGTAATATATGACAAGCTTTAAAAAATAGCCCATTTCCAACTGAAATGTATGCTGCTTCTAAGACAGTCATTAGATTAGAAACCTGAAAACTGACAGTGGTTTTTCCACGATGCTTTTTGTTCTTGACTGCTTCAAGCACAAATTTATCATGTCTCTGACAACTACATTTAAAATTGCTGGCATAGAATTTTTTTTTTTAAATTAATGAAAATAAATGAGCAATGAAAGCTTAGGATATAGAATACTAGCTGAAACCTAAAAAAGAATGAATAAACCACATCTGCACTTTATACCTGAGTAAATACACTGGACAACACACTGAACCACGTCAGAATGGAAAGTTACAGCAGAGGGCCTTTCTTATAAGCACATGCTCTTACAACAAAACAGACATTGGTGGCAAATAATCATTTTGGTTTCATGAAGAAGCATAGAAACAGAAACCGAACAGAAACAGAGGAAACTGGAGGTGAGTGAACTTTGTAAAACCATTTCCTTACCTTTTTGCTTCTGCTTTGTGGTATTTTGCATATTTTTTGAGGTTGTTTAGAATCTCTTTGTGGTCCCACTGTGTCTCCTGAGAATCCTTTCCTAGATTATCCAACAAGAAAGGCTGACAGTTGCATCAAACAGAATATCTGGCACAGAGGCCTCATGAAGAATAGTTTTCTAGCCTTGTATTCAGTAGGCTTGCTCACTAACTGTTTTATGCTCAAAAGGGTCGGTAAGTTAGGTGGCTCCATGACCTAGCAGTCATTCTGCAGTTTTCCTTGTTGATGAGACAACCTCCATGACTGATCTCCAACAGGGCTATGCTTTTTGCTGGTCATTTTGTTGGTCTGTGTAATTTAAGCTTTAAGCAAAATGGAATCCATTAACCAAATTTATTCTCTAGTCCAAGAAACACATATATTGAAATAAATCCATACATCCCTGCCTCAAACAATTCTGTGAGAAGACATTGTCACTATTTGCACATACAAATTATAACTTGAGCATGTTGGGTTGATGGAAAGTCTGCCCACTCAGTTCAGCAGCCTGTTGCTCCACAGAGGTCGAACCTTAAGGTCCACATTTGTTTTAGTTATTCTTACTAATGAACACCATAGGATCAGATACTGGAGGATGGAAGGATGAAAGAAGAGCATAAAGATGGAGTTAAGAGTGAAAAGGATTATAAATGGCTCTGATGGAAAAAATACATCAAGCCCTTGTCTTTTCTCTTCCAGCCCTTTATTCCTCAAAGTTCAAATGCGTCAGTGGTGAGATGTCTTCATGCCACCAGCGTGGCATCAGACAGAGAATGCAGCGAGCTCTGTGAGCATGGCAATGTTTTTCCCTGGAAAGTTTATCTGTCCATTCCCATGGCTCCCTCTGATTCTTCTTGCCACATCCAATTTATACTCTGTCTAAGAAGACTGCAGGGGCGGCATAATCACTCCGAGCTTCTTGCTATGCGATCTGACACAGGAACTGCCCAAGACGTTTACCTTCACCAAAGGGGCCCATGCACACCAACACAGCTCAGAAGAAACATGGGGGAAAACTGAGTTAAAGAAGCACAGTAAGGTGCAGACAGTAACACAGTGGCAGTATCATATGGCGATTGAATGATTTCATTATTCACCACGGAGTCAGGGGCGACCTGATAGCTGAGTGGATGGGGCAGATACCACAGGGTGCAAATGCTGTCAGTAGTGAGTCCTCAGTTCGATTCCCAGCTGGCAGCACCCTTACTGCATGTCATTCCTCTGCTCTGTCTCAACTGTGACTGTAACAAAGGATAAAATACTGGCAAAAAAGCAACTGTCAGTGTACAAAGAATGTACAAAATAATGTTGGTCTATTCATATGTCATTTCTAGTGTATCATATCCAAAGAGCCCAGAACATGATTTAATACACATTTATTGTTAGCCGCATACACTATGTGTCTATATTAAGCACATGGAATTGTAGTCTGGCTTGATTTCCCCGACAGCAGGTGTAATGAAGCTGTTAACTAACAGCTAAAATGATAAAAGAGCAGTGACTGGTACACTTGAGCAGTTAAAGCTGTATCTGTGTAGCTAAGATATATAAACGGATGAGTTAGATGGAACAACTGCACATTATGCAAATATTTGGCATGAAAGTCAAGTTATAAAAACTTCCACTACACAGTACTTTTAATTTAATTTATTTATTTGGACAGGACAGTGCATATTAATGAATGAACAATCTCATAAAGTTTACACAAGGTTGCAGTAAATAAGCCGGATTTAGCGCAACGCTAATTTCCATCCATTGTCTCAAACATAAAAGAAAAACAAAAGGAGTTACAGACATATAAAAACAATATAGAAAAAAAAAAACAATGACAAGAAGGAAAGCACTCAGAGAGCGTGGTATTCCACCAAAGCTGCTCAGCCGTTGTATGATTTCTGACGGATAAGTCCTCAGTGGTGGAATTGTAGTAGGATTGCAATCATGGGATCGTCAGCAGGCAGCTGATGTAGTGTTCACTTGTTGTCATGGTTACAGTGATGCCGTGCCGCTATCTGGCAATGATACAGAAATCTTTAACAAATCTGTGGATCCAGACTATAAGCTGCATCACTGCCAGGATCTGATCACTTGGTCCTTGTGTCATTTCTGAGTGGGGCAGTGGGGCATCCCATTCATTAACTTATATATTAAGCAAGCATTTTTACATGATTTGAAATTCTCATGGCTTAGCAATGGATATTTGTCTAAGATTGCACATGATGGAATTATTGTAGCCTTTTGTCAAACACCTTGATGACGTCTTTTTTATAAAGCTGTTCAGTAGGTTTTAGAGCAGTGATGCTAACAAACAACCAGGTTGTGAAGCAGTATTGGATGTGAGAAAGGATCGTGCAGAGGAGGTAGGATTTAGTGGTTTCTGTTGTTTCTGTTTTTAATATGTTATTTTTTAAAGTGAGGTAGGAGTCCAACACAACCCAAAGGTACTTGAATTTAAGAACAAGTTTTAACAAGTTCTTTGAAAACTAAAGCAAATGTAGGCAAAATAACAGGAAATACAATACAGTTAGAATAATACAATAAAAGCAAAACTGCAATGCAATTTGTTAATATAAAATAATCAAAGCAGCACCTGAATGAGCAATCAAATACTTCATAAGCAATAGGGATGACATCATATACAAACAAGTGTATAAAATGGAATTGAAGCAGTGACCTAAATGTGGTCAGTGGACTTGTGAACTGTATCTCCTCAGCCAGCTTGTTCCTAAGCTGAGAGGCTGTGATGGGAAAAGCAGTGTCACCTTTAGATTTTAGAAGAAGCCGGAAGAGCTCCACCTAAAGATGCAAGTCTGCGAGCCGTCTCCTACACAGTCGTCATTTCTGCTTAGAGCTACACGTTGATGTACTTTAAAGGTGATGAGGAAAATCTTAAGTTTCACCTTTTTGCTTTTTTTCTCAAGCTTTTAAGAGGTCATATTTTATTCTGGTAAAAATCTTAAATCCACATCCAGTTTTGTGGCATGGATAAGAGCTCTGTGAAATAAACTAGTAAGTGAAACTTGAGATTACAGTGTCTCAATGCAGATATTCCTCTATGTTCTGGAGGTTAAGAACCACTCTGATCCACACTCCTTCAGGGTACAAATTACTCAACTGCACAGGATCAGGTAAAGGCATAAAGAAATGCTTCTGTGTGACCAAGTATGTTGAATGATGCGATCATTTCTTGCTAAAGAAACCCTTTAGATCTTAGTTTGTCTTCCAAGCTGCTGGTTGGTCTGTATTTCTGCAGAGTGGATCCAACTGCTGAAGGACTGCATCTGCACTTCCTGGATATCTGTCGGAAGCTGAACCCTTCCTGGATGAGAATCTGGATCTTCTGTCACAGTGTTGATGAGGGAGGATTGGAAGCAGCTGGAGGACCGATGCAGCTGCAGCCAATCCTCTCATCCTCCTCCTATAAAGGCCTGTGCTGCACGCAGTTCAGCGCAGGATCATTATCGTCTACCTCCTCTCCAAGCCGTGAGACAGAGAGTCAGCCGACGGAGCAGCCCTTGTTTCCTCCCCAGCCGTCCACCAGATAGTGGACGTGGTCCCTTGCTGTCCCTGGCCACCGCAGCCGCGCTCCCCAGGAGTAGAACCCCGGCGCGAGCCTTCCCCGCCTCCAAACTGCCCTGATCGGCCGACCCGCTCCCTGAAGAGGCCACGGCATCGTCCAGGCTGCAGCTGCTGCGCGTCTTCCCCTTGACTGCTGCCCCCACAGGAGCCCGCCTTCCCTCCCCCCTTCCTCACATGTGTGAGTCCTGGCCATAGTTGGCATTTTTGGTTGTACTTTTGAGTTTTTTGGTGAATAAAACGCCTGTAATTGCCAGTCTGCCTCGTGTCTGCTCTGTGCGCTTCACATTTGGGTTCGAAAATCACACTCCGTGACATCTTCAGGCTTGTTTTCTGCATTAGGTTCCTTGTTTTAGTTATTTTTTAATTTCAAATATGCTAGTTTTATGTAGACACGAAGCACGGCAACAAAAATCATGTCTTTAAATAAAAAGCCCGGCTTTCATTAGTGGATCACTGGTACCAAGATGACCCAATATTCAAATTTTCTTATGCATGTTTATGGAACCAATCAATTTTAAGTTTTAATTAATTACTTTTTTAGGATTTGTTTAGTACTTTGGCTGTGACTGTACTAAAAGGAATTGCACTTGAAGACCTAAGAGTGGGGCTGCGCAGTGGGGTAGTGGTTAGCACTTTCGCCTTGCAGCGAGAAGATCCCTGGTTCGCGTCCCGGCTTTCCCGGGATCTTTCTGCATGGAGTTTGCATGTTCTTCCTGTACATGCGTGGGTTTTCTCCGGGTACTCCGGCTTCCTCCCACAGTCCAAAGATATGCTGAGGTTAATTGATTATTCTAAATTGCCCGTAGGTGTGAATGTGTGAGTGCTTGTTTGTCTATATATGTAGCCCTGCAACAGACTGGCAACCTGTCTAGGGTGTCCCCTGCCTTCACCTGAGTCAGCTGGGATAGGCTCCAGCCCCCCCCCGTGACCCTAGTGAGGATCAAGCGGTGTATAGATAATGGATGGATGGACCTAAGAGTGATTCTTATTGCAATATTTCATAAATGCGTGGGATGTTCAAAATTTTTTTCCTCCCCTGCCTTCACCCTAAGTCAGCTGGGATGGACTCCAGCCCCCCGTGACCCTAACAATAAATAAGTGCTGTATAGATAATGGATGGATAGATATTTTTATTACAAATTCCTCACCCAGCAGGCACTTACCCATTCAGCATCTTGTTTTAAAAAGTGGAGGACTGCAGATGATGAAGGCAATACACTACAGAGCTACTGTGATGTTGTTCACATTTCTGTTGTTCTTAATTATTCATGATACAGTGCTTTCACAGTACTCCACATCACACAAATACATGCAGCTGAGCATGTTCCAGTATTTATGGGTCACCAAGTCAAGTCATGTCCCCTGAAATGTTTTGCCTTCAAGTCTCACTCCTCACTTTTACAATTCCAGTCGAACTCTCAAGTCTGAAGCTCCGGGACAGAAAAGTTAAGTTCTTAATCCTTCCGCTGTTTGTACACACACTTCACGAGCCAAGCCTCCTGCATTTTGTATTGTGCTGCTGAATTTCACCATGAAATGTTCAGACTCATCAAACAAACCCTCACCTGAGGTATTTTGTCAGTACAACACTCCATCCATCAGTGTAAATGGTCAGAATTCTGACACCGTACTAGGTGCTTGTAGTTTTGTAAATGAGACAGAAACAGGTGTTTTACTTCCAGCTCCACTGATTCATCGATAATGGTCTGTGTAGTTGTGACAGGATTTGTCTTCTGTCAACAACCCAGTGAAGCCAGCAGATGCTTCTGCCAGATACAGTCTGTGTAAGCCAAACCTTCACAGATAATAACCAAAATGATGCGCTTATCCTGCAATGTGCAATATGGCTGCAGCATTTTGAGAAATTATTGAAATGCAACAAATTGCACATAAGACAAATGTGACGCAGGGAACAAAACTACACCTCACTGTTAGCTGTCAACAACATGTAAACATAAAAGCCTTTAGGTTACTTGGTTCAGATTTTGCTTTAGTGTCACATCAGACACTGAACATGTCCGTTATGGACCATCCGGCTAACCTAGCCCACTGTGTCTTTGCTCAGAGGCTTCCTGGATGGGCCTCTGGTCCAGCTGCCAATCAGAGCAGCAGCTCATTAGCACAGAGACGGCTGATGTGAAACGACATCGAAAACAGACTAAGCAGTGGCAGGAGGGCGAGACAAACAGAGAGGAGAGTCACAAAACTTCAAACTAATGGATTTTTACTGGGCTCTGTGGATATGTTAAACAAGAGCAGGTAAAGTGAAAGATACTGCTGCATATTCTGTGCTAACTGTCCCTAGACCTCATATTCTTATTAGCAGACATTGAAGTCTTTTGGTAGAAAGGTCAGATATGTTGCTCATGCTGACTATATGGTACACTCAGTAATTAGAAGTCCTCTATGCCGTACACATGTACACTATAACCTGACTTTTTTGGCTTTTTGAAAAAGGAAAGAAAAAAAGATGTTTTGTTGAGATGATTTAGCTGAACAGATTTCCTAACTGTTAGTTTCTTGGGGTGGCTGTAGTTTCTTTGGCAGAGTGGGTTGTCCAGTCATCTCAGAGCTGGTGGTTTGATCCCTGGTCCTCATGCTGAGGTGTCATCAGACAAGACATTAAAACTGATGCTGCTCCTGATGGCAAGGAAGTACCTTGCATGGCAGCTCTGTCACCACTGGTGTGTGAATGAAAAAACATTTTAAAGTGTTCTCAGTACCATTAAGGAAGAAAAGAGCAACATACCGTATGTGCAGACAGTTTACCATTTCAAAACCACTGAACATCTTACATTTTTTTCTGACCGTATTACCGCTGTGCTGATGTTCATCTTTGCTAAATAAGTATACATTGATCTGCTGCAACACTAAAACTGCCTAATATTGTGTAGGTCCCTGCCATGCCACCAAAGCAGCTCTAATCCACACAGCAGCTCGTAGGGAGTGTCATGTAGTGACCCCAGGATGTTTGCAGATCCTTTGGGTCCTGTGGGTGGTGGGAAGGGACCCAATGGATCCAGCTAATTCCAGCACATCTTGTGCTCAGACTGATGTCTGTCATTGTTGTTTCTTAGGCTTTGTGTTTAAACTAGTGGTGGGACATGATTTAAAAATACATAAATCTAATTAATTACAGGCTATATAGCTATCGCAATATTTGACACAATAAACAAAGTTTTCAATTCAAATAAATTTTGGTTGACAACTGAATGTATAAATAGACATATACGTGAACTTAAACAACAAATACGTTTGGGACTTTAACGCATTAATTTCGATTAATTAATTACACAAAAAATAACGCTTTAAAGTACCAGCCATAGTTTAAAGACATTCAGTTTGAAATCAAATAAAATTCCAAACATCTGTGTAGTACATATAGCTCTTTTAACACATGGTGACTACAGTTTTGACTTATTCTTTTGGTCAGCTGTATCATGTTTTAATGTTAGTCCATCTGCAAAGAGCTCACATGCGGCTTGGCCACTGATTGACTTCAAGCTGACATTTTTATTTGCATTGTAACAAAATTCTTCTCAGAGGCCAGATTCCACTTCAGAACGCTTCCAGGAAGGAAGTAGTAGACCTTTGGAATAAATTTCTGGCAGATGAAATAGAAATTAATCTCTACCAAAATAATTAAAAGGGGAAAATGTGGAGAAAAATAAAGAAACAGCTTATGAGTCAAACATCACCGCATCTGTAAGACATGGTGAAGCTCATGCTGTAGTTAGACCATACAGGGCTGCTTATGGAACTGACACATTCACTGGATGACATTTCATCACTTAGCAGGACAACGATCCTAAACATTCAGCCAAGATCCAAAGCAACCAAAGAGCTTTTCAGGTTTAAGAGGTGTAATATCCTCAACTGGCCCAGTCAATCACTTGATCTGTTCATGATTAAAACGCCTTCCTCTCACTGAAAACCAGACTATAGTCACAGAGCCCACAGCAAGCAACAGCTGATGGTGAAATAGTGCCTGTTATTTAAAGTCACATTTAAAGTATTGAAGTTGAGATCCTTAAGAACACAAAAGCACAACTCTAACTACATACTGCTTTGGGCTGTGCACGATGACATCTACAAAATCATGATTTTCGATTTTTTATTGAAGAACAGGAAGAAAATAACATGGACATACTTAGTTAAGTCTAAGTAACCAAGTCTGAAACCAAGCATTCAGTACCATCTGAGTCCTATATAGCCAAGCTAATCTACACAGTTCTGCGCTGGAGAATGGTCTGACATACAAACAAGCTAATCATAAATGGATACAGAGATAGTACCCCTGTAAAATAGAGATGGAGGGATCAGTTTGGTGGTGCACTGGCACACAGGGAGACAAGCAGCTCTGTTTACATGATTCACTCACCAAAAGAACCAAACAGACCTGCCTCTTCGATGATCCAGATGTTTAGCAAACCTGTCGCTTGCATGTGGGTTGCTGCTCAGAGGTTGTTGTGGTTATTTTCTGTAGCAAATAGGATTTTGTTTTGATGAAGAGTAAGAGAGAAAGAACAAAAATGTGGACCAATACCCCTGGTCCACATCCAGTGAGTCAGTCCAGTGCCAGCTAGCAGTACTGGTGCTATAACATATTTTTAATTTGAATGTGATTTTTGAATTCTTCCAGGTGTTTTTCTAAATAAAATCACGTGATATAGATGAGCACAGGTAGCAGAGCAATGGTTGGTAGCTGTGGGAAAGCTCGAGCTTCAAAGCAAGCAGAAGAAAATTGCTGTTTATTTACACTGTTTTCTTATTGTCCATTTTTTGCACGTATGGCCATGCATCTCTTTTGGTCCCCACTGAATGGAGTTTTTGTGTAGTAAATAGACGGCTCATTATTTGAAGAGACAATGACCTAATTGTGGAATTTCTCCTCCCACACGTGGTTTTGTATTCAATGTGTTTTTGCATTTCCCCAATCTACTTCTTGTCCTTGAGCTTTTAAAAGTGTGATTTTGTACTTGGGGAACGGACAGCAGAGAGAAGGATGGCAAGTGATGACAAGAAAGGGGATGCGTTCGAAAATGAGAAAGGTTGATGTTGCTCAAAGATGACAGTTTCTCTGACACCATGTTGTCAGGGTCTGAAGTACTGGCAGCCCAGTTCTCCCCCTGGATGGGAGAAGTGGAAGGAGGCAGGGGGAAAGACTCAATATGCATTTACTGTATGAACCTGGAAGGTTTAGTCAACATGTGCACTGTTTTCTCTGGTAATGTGTCCTGAAAACAGTCAGTGTGGTTGTTCTGACATTAATGGCTAACCCTAACCCTTGTTTAGACTGTATTTTATTAAAGAGAACAAAGTTCTTAAAGTCTAACATTCAAGCTAACATATTTCATATTGACACTGCAGTGAGGTTGAAGTTTTTACATATACACACTACCAGTCTTTTGACTGGTAGTGTGTATATGTATATATCTACATGTATGTGTATATATGTATATGTTTGGACACACCTTCTCATATAATGTTTATTTTTTCTTTATTTTTATGACTATTTACATTGTCGATTCTCACTGAAGGCATCAAAACTATGAATGAACATGTGGAATTATGTAGTACACAAAAAGTGTGAAACATGTTTCCCTATAGAGAAAGTAAACAAAACCACTTTCTACTTTAAAACCAAAGAGTAACTGCAGTCTGCTTGTCCTTGATCAGCTGCATCCACTTTGTATGTTACTGATGGACACATATGTTTCCTGGGAGCGACATCGCTGCTCTGAAGGCACATTGCATGCAGGTCTGAGGCAGTGGACACTGGCAGGACAGAAAATTAAAACAGGAAAGGCAGTAAAATTCTGCAAACCCAACAGTGGCTTCTACTGACAGCAGGAGATCAAACTTGTGAAAGCTGAAGAGAGAGAACATGCTCTGTAAGCAAACTGTGTTTTTGTGTACGTATGATGGTGCTGGTTCAGGTAGTGGAATCCTTTTCATGTGTTGTATATCTGTACTAAAGGATACTTTTGGACAGTACACTCTTCAGTATATAATATAATATATATGTAATACGACAGATCCCAGGAATCAAAGCCAAAACACTGCAGAGAAATATGTGCTTGTGTGCACTTGTGACCACATGTAGACGTGTAATGTTGAGTTAATAGTAAGCTGAGAACACAACAAATCTATGAGAAGAAGAAGTTTATCTACACATCTAGTTACCTCCTTGTTTTTATCTGGAAAATAGGAAGTTCACTGTGAGTATCCATGACAGATTAAGACAGACAAGATTTAAGACGGTGAATGAAGTTCAAAAGTTCAAGAGGTGAGTACTCATCAGAAATCCGTTCTTCTTGTGATGTGTGGCAAAAAAGGGCACAATCTGAAGTATTCCTTTCATTTTTTTTCCTACAGACTGCATACTGATGTTATTCTAAGACTGAGAAATGATTAAAGCACTAAAGCCTAGTACTTGTTGACCTCATAAGACTGGCAGTAAGCCTACTGTTTTAGTTTGAATAACACTTTAATATGTGTTCTGTACTTGTTTCCCAAACTGTTCAACACTGCCAGGGTTGCAGCTGACAGAATAAGGCTAAGATTGACTCACACACCACAAGAATGCATCTCAGTAGCACTTTAATTTGAAGGAACACACAGCTGTATAAGTTCAATCTACTCATGGGTCAGGGAAATTCCATTTAACTTACACATTTACACAGTGTACAGGTTTGTTGCTGCAGCCAGAAATAGTGTAGAGGATTTAGGATTATAGCTTGTTCTTCCTGTGTGTAATATGCAGCTATAAACATGTCCATGTTTGCGACTGGTCATCTAGTGCCAGCAGCAGCTCTCTTATGTGAATGCAGTCATTCAGAAACCCTGGGCTGACTTAATACGCTGATGACCAGCTTCATGTGACCACTTAGCCTGACTGCGGCTGTTCTGCTCAGTGAATCCAGACAGTGAAAACATATCCAGGCTATGATGGACTCAGTACAGGTCCCAGGTCTGCTCGGCTGTTTCTGTACAGTGGCAAACTGTTGTGATGCTGACTTATGTGAGGATTTAGTAGGCTTCACCTCCTGACTGTGGATAAACTGCTATACTGGACTGACAACATTTTAATAGTATGACCGTGTTTTTGATTTATACAGAATGAAGGTCTTACGGCCGAAGCCTCTGGCTCTAGGTAGTGGCAGCTCTCTCCCTTCCCCCTCTTCTCTGTTCTTCTCAGGTGGGCTTGTGGCCTTGGAGACGGCAGGTACAAACTATTCCAATCAGTGGACCCTGAGCGTGAGCAGGTGGGAGTGATCCAATCAACCACTTCTTCAGTCATATAAGCAGACTCCACTCACCACTCAATGCAGGACTGTGAACAACCAGCATCTTGACTTCTGTCTGCTTGTACCTTTCCCTGGATCTGCCTGCTCCAAGCCTCTGCTGTCCCCCCCCCCCCCCCCCCCCCAGTCCTACTCAGCTAAGTTCCCATTAGCTTCTGGGCCAGACTGGTAGTTGCCTTAGCATTTTGTATTTGTATCGTTACTTTTCCTGCAGTGTTGTTCTGCTTAATATTGCATTCCTACCCAGGTGTTGCCTATCGTGGGTCTGTGTTTCTGAGTTCATTCTATTTAGTATCTAGTGTCAGTAGTCCACCAGCCCTTCAGAGGGTTCCCGCTCATCTTGCCGTCTTCTGTGGGTTCTAGTTGTGATGCTTCGTCATTTCCGTTTGTAGTCATTCTGCATCAGTTGAAGTTTTGTTGTTTGATTTTCGATTTGTAAAATAAAAGCCTCTTACCTTTTTATTCTCTCGTGTCATGTCTATTACCCTGCACTTGAGCGCCATAGGGATTCGTAACAGAAGGCTGCTAAGGAATTTTAACTGCAGCTTTTTTTCTCTTCGCTCTGCAGCTAGAACCTGCTCTCATCAACTTTCCTGGAAAGGTTAATCTTGAATGATAACTTTTGTAAGATCTGGCGAAAGTTATGAAGGATGTCACTAAGGTTGTGTGAAATCTCACGATGATACAATAGAATTTAAGAATTCTCCCTCCTCCATGCTCCCTCCTGGGTTTAGCACAGATTGTGATTTAATGCTCCCTGCAAATTCAACTTGTACTCTTTGCCACATGGTCCTCTGTGCAGCAGCATTAAAGCAGACAGCATTATTAGAGAGATGGCTACCTGGATAACACGGGTCACCTTTTGTTGTGGGATGATGGATATGAAGGTGGCATCAGCCCTCAGGTGACACAGGTGATGGGCTCTATCTTATTGCAGCACTAATGGGAGCGAAAGCTGGGAACATCATCAATTGTTACACACTGCAACCACCACGGTCACTGAGGTCACAAATTAACCAGCCTCGCTTTCTTCTCCAGGTCCTTCCTCACTCAGCTTCATCCTCTGCCTTTCCTGTTTTTTTGTTTTTTTTTATTCTGTTTATTTTCCTCCATCTCAGATACCTGTCAAAATCAAAATAAGGTTTTAAATTCCTAAAACTTCTGTAACTGTTTCAGTATCTGTGTCAGCACCTGCACACTTTGGCTTGTTTGACGCACATAGAGCTTAATGCTGTGCTTTATTATCCTAACCGCTCAGAGAATTGACCAAGGTTTTAGGGTTGAGTATGTCTGGTGTTCAAAACACTTCAAACTCAGCAAAAACACATTCACAATAGTCGCATAGCAACAGAAGGACTGATTAGTGCTTTTCCCATGCAGGCGTCTGCTCAGGGCTGCTGACTGAAAACAAGGTGTTCTCAGGACACTCAACCACTGCTGTCTTTTAACACACACACGTGTCAGTTTTCATAAAATGTAATTTTATTGGCACTTCTCCAACCAAGCTGTCTACTTTCCCATTTCTTTCAATTAATTACTCACACCTTTGTGTCATCATTTACAAAGGACATGGTTTCCTTTGCTTGTTAAAACCATCACCAAGGTGTGTATGGGCTACTGGAACCTGAAGAGTTTTGTATTTTCATTTAATGTTTCCCATTTCTTAACAGTGAAGTTTTTAGATGGGACTTTCTTGATTATCAGACTGCATCTCTCATACATTCTAAACATGATATACAGTATTTCTTTTTTTTCCAACCAGCATACAACAAGACAAAATGACTATCCTCCTCAACCATTGCTTCAAGTCTTAAATCAATTTAGAAGGTGCCTTGAATTTCATTTAAACATTTGACCTCCAGCATGCACTCTGATGGTTTAGAGCCAATTACATAGAACCTGGACCTTCACATGAGGCCATGATACTCTGATGGAAAATGGTAGATTTCCAGGTTAAGTCAAATGTTGCTGTTTTTAGGCCCCTAAAGCTGCCTAAGAAATGCACAAGTAGCTGCAGTTGCTAGGAAGTTTTCCTTCACGCAAAAAAAAGGAAGGCACCTCTTGTTTCTTTCCTTGATCTTGACTATGTCATTTTTGTTGACTACATTTGCTATTTAGATCTGCTAGGAAGAATAAAGCTATGAATACAACATGTTAATGCAAACACACGAGTTTAAGGTTTTTCAGGTTCAGTTGTATCCAAATACAGGGCACACGTCAGTATCAGGTCTAAATGGATTCTCCTTGTTCAAAAGCAGTTTTTCAGGTAATTTTGATGACTGGCAAAGATTCCATTCTCTGAGCATTTATGAACACTGTTTACATGACAACTATAGTATGGTTAAAGCGACAGAAGATTGTGTTTTAAGTCCAAAATTTGGGAAATTATAACTGCATGTCTGTGAGAGGACATGAGTTCTATAAATTGCATAAAAATGACACACCTATTCACCTGTAGACCTTAAAACCCTGACTTTCTGCTCTGCTCCATAAAGGTCACATACTTCCTGGACTGGCACTGAACATTAGCATAGAGCATAACATGACTAAAGGGTTTATCCTGTGTGGATGCTAGGAATACTGAAATGGAATCTTCCAGGAGGAGATGCCAGCTGGGTTCCTGTTGAAAGGACCACTAATCCAGTCTGGCCTCAGAGAACCTTTGGAGCAACTTCAGGGCGTGGCAGGAAGGAAGTGCATCTAGGTTACCTTGCTGGTCTGCTTTAGACCCTGATAAATAGAGAAGGAATGCAAAGAAGTCCAATAACAGCCAGGACCTTGCCAGAGAGTTTGATTTTTGATTTTTCAAGGAGAGTCTACTCTAGAATATTTGTCAAATCAACAGCCAGTAACTTCATCATAGGCACTCTCTCCTCTTGTTAAATATCAGTATTCATTTCCTCTCTGTAATGTGAGAGTCAGATAAAAGCTGTCCTTTCGTTCTTTAAAGTCTTGATTGATTCTGTGACACCAGTATAATGAGAAATGACTGCAGGAGAATATCAATGCCAAGGATCTCAGAGGTGGCTGAGAAAACATCACTGCACAAATCTTTTAACTCTGAACAAAAGACAGCACTGCTGTATGGAAACATCATTCCCTCCATAACCTGATATCTGTTGCATTGTGATACTTCAGCAGCAAGTGCATTTCACTTGGTTATCATGTAGTAATCTGCTATTGTTTATTATTTAAAAACAATGGAAAAAACTAAAGAAATCAGATTGTATTTTCAATTGGGTAAGTACATTGTGTGTATGTACAGGACATTCTAATGCAAGGGTGTCAAACATGCGGCCTGCGGGCCAAAAGCGGTCCTCCAGAGGGTCCGATCCGGCCCTCAAAGTATAAAAATTCCAGAGAAGACATTAACTGCAGATTGGAAATTAGTAAAACTATAAATTTAAAATAATTTCTAGACCATGACAAGTTGTTTTGATCATAAAGTAAAATACTAGATTTTGTTGTTCTTTTGTCATTTTGTGTCTCATTTTTGTAGTATTTTGTCCTGTTTTTGTTGTTTTTTTCAGATTTTTATCGTTTGTCTCATGTTTTTGTTGTTTTGTTTCCTTTTTGTCTCGCTTGTGTTTTTTTGTCTTATTTTTGTCATTTTGTGTTTTGCTTTATTCGTTGTTTTTGAGCATCATTTTTGTCTTTTTGTGTTTTTTTGATCTCACTTGTGTTGTTAGTCTATTTTTTGGCGTTTTGTTTCTTGCTTTTGTCATTTTTGTCTAAATTTTGTCGTTTGTCCATTTTTTGTCAGTTTGTAACTTTTTTGTCAAATTTTTTGTCTCTTTTTTGTTTTGTTTAATGTCGTTTGTCTCATTTTTTTGTCTTTTTGTTTCTTGTTTTTGTCGTTTTGTGTCTCATTTCTGTAATATTTTGTCTTGTTTTTGTTGTTTTTTGTATTTTTTTGTCTCAAAAATGTGGAGTCATTTATAGGTTATTATGCTGTGGTTTTACTGGTCCGGTCCACTGGAGATCAAACTGGACTGAATGTGGAACCTGAGCTAAAATGAGTTTGACTCCCCTGCTCTAATGAGTTACCTACAAAATCTGTATTTCACTGTTCATCGTTGCACCTTTAAACTATGTGTGGAAGTGGTGATGACAACTAGAGAGTGGCACATGCATGGACTACTATGATACAAACCTGGGCTAACAGTGACCAGTGAAGAGGATTCTGTTTGGTAATTGGAGAAACAACACAGAGCCACTTTGCTCTGCTTCTATTTAATGTGGTACTATCGGAACTTTGGCTGTAAAGGAGACATTTGAAGGTAGAGCCTTTACAGCAGACATTCTGCTGTGTTTCATGCTTAACATGACAACATATGTCCTTCCCTCGCCTTATCATGATTTTAGTGACAACCACTGTGGTGACAGCTGTGCAGTAGCAACCACTGTACAGTCTGTGTTTAACTGATAAAGCCCTCCAAACTCTGCCTATATGGTTCCTGGCCACAGGAATTAGCTCACTAAGGCAGGGACTGTTCTGATGCTAGGACCTGTGCCAAAGGAATTAATTTAGTTTCACTGGTAAAAGTGCAGATCAAGTTCCTAAGTTTCTGAAATGGTTCCTGGTCAGGGCCACCGCCATCAAAGTGATATGACCAATAATAATAATAATAATAATAATAATAATAATAATAATAATAATAATAATAATAATAATAATAATAATAATAATAATGATAAATAATCAGTTAGCTAAACTTATTCATACCCAGCATCATGAGGCTCCATTTACTCAAGAAATTAACAGGTAATCTGTGTCTGGATACAAAATCGGTTTAACGAACCCCAGTCAATATATCTTTGTATGTATGGTATAAATAAGTGTTGTAAATGTTAATATAACAAAATACAAATTAGTTAAGATGTGGTGGTTAACAGACAGGGCACATCCCAGGTCCAGGTCAAATGTGATGGAGCACAAATACTTGCTAGTCTGTGAAGCAGAGGTACATAGTAGGTGCTTTAGGTGGAGTCCAGTGTTCATCTCAGCTTGCTATCTCATTACCTGGCTGTGTTTAGCTTGTGGTTATAACCATCCTGAGTGCTTCTCTCAGCCTGTTATTTGTACCTCTTTGTCCCTCTGTCCTCCAGTCAAGGACTCTGGGATCAATATGTGAGAGGTGATGCTGCTGCACATTGTCATTAATGTTATTAACCTTTCATAATGCGACTGGGCTGAGAAACTACAACTATTTTTGGCAAATATCTGCCAAAAACAACAAAGAAGAAAATTGTGTATTTCTCCGGCATATATCATATGTACACTACTGTTCAAAAGTTTGGAGTCACTTAGAAATGTCCTTATTTTTGAAAGAAAAGCATTTTTTTTCAATGAAGATGACATTAAATGAATGATAAATCCAGTGTAGACATTGTTAATGTGGTAAATGACTATTGTAACTGGAAACAGCTGATTTTTAATGGAATATCTCCATAGGGGTACAGAGGAACATTTCCAGCAACCATCACTCCTGTGTTCTAATGCTACATTGTGTTAGCTAATGATGTTGAAAGGCTCATTGATGATTAGAAAACCCTTGTGCAGTTATGTTAGCACATGAATAAAAGTGGGAGAAAACATGGACTTGTCTGGATGACCCCAAACTTTTCAATGGTAGTGTAGGTCAACTTTAACTCATTTAGAACAATTTTAATAAAGCGCAACTTTGACTCATTTGCAGCAACTTTAGCTAATATAGAACAATTTTAACTAATATAGAGCAAATTTAACATTTTTAGAGCAACTTTAACTAATACAGAGCAACTTTATTTAATATAAAACAACTTTAACTCCTTTAGAGCAACTTTAACTGATATAGAGCAACTATAACTCCTTTGGAGCAACCTTTGCTAATATAGAACAACTTTAACTAATATAGAGCAACTGTAAGTGATGAAGAGCAACTTAAATTAATATAGAGCAACTTTAACTCCTTTAGAGCAACTTTAACTAATATAGAGAAAACATGGAATTGTCTGGGTGACCCCGAACTTTTGAACGGTAGTGTAGTCGGCCTTTCCAACCTCTTGACTCCGTATACATGTAGCACCAACTCCTAACACGTCATTTCAGGATGTGTAACATTCTAAGGACAAGACTCTACAATATTTTAGAGAGAGAAACCCAGCAGTTCCCAGTGGAGCAACACTTGGTGACAGTGGGAAAGTAAAACTCCCTTTTGTCAGGAAGAAACCTCAGATGGAACCAGACTCAGGATGAGCTGTCATGTGTTTAATAGGTGTGTGTTAAATTGGTAAACAAGTGGCTAGTTACCACAGCCAATGAGCTGTTTCCCATGGCGCAGACCAGTTCCAGTTCAGTAGGCCTCACTTTGAAAAGTCTGCATTTAAAATAAATGCTATTATCACCAAAATAGGCAGTGGAAAAACTAAACGGAAAGCATGCTGAGTAGGAGAGAGACTGAGTGGCAAAGAGAGATGGAAGCTGTTGCTTCTGATTCAGCCAGTAGATGTGAAATAGTGCTTTGAGGACATGTTAAGTATAAAATCAGCAGGGAACTGTGTAAACCAGGTGGATGAGTAGAGCAACTGTATGGTATAACTCCCAAGTTAGCTGCTGCACAGAGAAACAGCGTTTTTCGGTGAGGAGACGTAACAACCAAGATACATCTGGAGCAGCAGCAAAGTGTGCTGGCTGTAGGAAGTGTGACTCAGCAGTCAGCACTCAGTCAGATGGAAATAGAGCCACTTGAAGTCGGGGTTGTTCAGCTGTGTCTTTCTGTCTGTCAGTGAAGTTGTTAGTGGTTAAACTAGAGCCTATCTATTCTATTCCATAATGTCTTCATGAAGAAAGAAAAGTCATTTCAGTACCTCATTGAGAGTGTAGTTGGAACATTTGCCACACTGGCTATCTGTGTTAATTAGCAGCAGTGGTTTATGGTGTGTTTGAAGATTCTAGTCAAAAAATGAGTAAATAAAAAGCTTTTAAAACTTACCAAAGTAACTGTAGAATGTCAATTTCTCCTCTAAATTCTGCAAAATGAAGAAAAAGGACTTCAAGATCCCAAATGACAGCAGAAGCCACACAGTTTACCGTTTTCCATTTGTCACTTCTTATTTTTAACACTGCCCACAATAAAAAGTAAATTAAAAATCTGAATCCTTCTCTTAACTACCAAGGTGTAGAGAACAGCTGGATATCAGGCAGAACGAATCTACACATTCTTTTTGTGTTTCTCACTCAGATCTTTACTTCTGACACACCTTGGCACAATAACCAAGAGAAAGAGCTTTAAGGCTCATAATTACTGACCTGAAAAACAGCTGCAGTGCGTCTCACAGTTTCTCACTGACAACACCAGAAACTATAGTAGCTCATATCAACAGATTACACGTCTACAGCTGGCAGCCTGGAGCCATTTTTAAGTCACAAACATGTTGTCATTATTTGAAATCTGAAATGCCATGACAAGCATTTAGTTACTCCTTAACTCTGTAGATGCAAGTTTTGTAAGTTGTTGCGGCATTTCACCTGCCAGAATGCTCAGTAAAAGGAACACGTTAACAGCCACATTAAATTTAACACCCAGTTTGTGGAGTTTTGACTGTACTTTTTCTTTTTGGAAACCAAAACATAAGCTTTATATACACAAGGCAAAAGGCATTCTGCCTCTACTATAAACAGGTACAAATATCCCAGAGATATTGTTGCCCGCCTGCCATGACTTTAAAAGCCTATCAGTGCCTCCTCAGCTGCCACAGCAAACGCATCTCATCTCTGAGTGTCTTATTTGTTGCCCCTGATGTAACTGCTGAGAGCCACATGGGATGTTCTATAACTTATTTACATGTTCAGCCTAATTTGTAGCACTGTTTCCTGATACCCCTGCAAAGCACGTCTGTCTAAAAAACAAGCAGCATAATACATACAATCCATTTTTTTTCAAAATCAGATGGTAAAACAGAGACTTCTGTTCTAACACTTGAAAAAAACATATTTTAAAGAGAAAACATACTGTCTAATCCATGTAAATGTTAGCTGTGCTCTACTGTGGGCTTTAAGAGCTTATGTGTGTAGGACAAGGGTCAAGTACACCCACTGGCATTAAAATGCAGCAGCAGAACAGCTGGAAGCAGAATAAATGCAGTTCACAGTACTGTATAGACACCAGGCAATCCATTATGAAAGCCTTCAGTATGTTTGTTTTACAAACAGCCCTGAAGCTACACTCAAGCAAATGATTTCAACTGATCAGTATAATCTAAAGATGAGTACTATATTTTATTTATGATTTACTTATCCATTGAAGCAGTAGAGTAAGGAAGGGAGCATGTGTATATAGACTTTATACACTATATAATACAGATTCTAACAGTTGTCAAATAGAGCTGTCAACTGTGGACCAACCTGACTTCTGCACAACACAGCTGATGGTCCCAACCCCATTAAAAAGGAAGAAATTCCACAAATGAACCTTGATAAGGAACACCTGTGAAGTGAAAACTATTTCAGGTTCTACCTCACGCAGCTCATCCAGAGAATGCTGAGAGTGTGCAAAGCAGTAATGAAAGCAAAGAATCTAAAATATTAAACATGTTTTGACTTTTTTGTTTTTTACATGATTCCATATGTGTTTATATATAGTTTTGATGCCTTCAGTGAGAATTTACAATGTAAATAGTCATGAAAATAAAGAAAAAAACATTAAATGAGAAGGTGTGTTCAAACTTTTGACTGGTAGTGTACATTTTCACACAGTTCAAAGACTTAACTCTTCCAAAATATTTTTTAGACTATTTTAGATCAATTACCCAAAAGCTGGCATACTATGGTGGGGAATTAGCAGCAGCCAGATACTGGTTTAACTTGAAGTGGTTGGTAGATTTAAGGCACAAAATGATCATTTAGTATTGAATGAATCACATTTGGACATATCTGTCAGTGGTCTAAAAAGTTTATTTCACTTCCTGGCACACACACATGTTCATACATACACGCTCACGGCATTTCACATCAATTAACAAGAGAAGCATTCAGAGAGTACAGTACTCCACCAAGACTGTTCATTACCTGACCTTGCACTGAGCACAGGTGTGTGTTATGCATGTGTACATTATGCACAGATACCGAATCGCATGACGTAAATATGTAGCAGGCGGCGGGAACTGATGGGACTCAAACACACCCCACAATTTAATCAGTTGTTCCTTTTATCATTTCCAATACGTCCACAGTGGTGGATTTGTAGTAGGATCGCAATGATGTGATCGTCAGCAGGCCGCTGAGGTAGTGTTCACTTGTTGTCATGGTTACCGTGCTGCTATCGGACGCCATGCCGCTATCACAATGGGAAATCTTTAACAAATCCGTGGATCCAGACTATAAGCCGCATCACTGCCAAAATCAAATCACTTGGTCCTGGTGTCATTTCTGACCTTCCCTGAAAATTTCATCTAAATCTCTTGGTCCAGTTTTGAGTAATGTTGCTAACAGAGGAATGATTCATATATGCCGATAGTCACATAACTCCGCTGTGTTCCTTGGTGGAATAATTAATCTAATTTCCCTTCATTCTTTCAGAGCTCCAACAGATCTGGATGCAACAGTTTCCATCACGGTGATCTGTCTGGTCTGTGGTCCGCTCGTTTCAGTGATTCTCCTAATGTGTTTCATGGTAGAAAAGTGTTTATCAATCGATGTTTTTTTTTTGTATTCCACCACAATATTACACGGGTGTAAAACTGTTTACTTCCACTTTGGTGAAGAACATCAGGGAATTAATTGTTTTACACAGTCTTTAGCAGTAATTTTTGTTGATAAAAGAGAGACATTAGTATCGAACATGTCTGCATCTTCTCAAATTCTCTTTACACATACTCCAAGAAAGTGGAGGCAGGGGACAGGAGAAGATGCTGCTCTCTGGGATGTCAGTCAAATCTGTAAACTAGCATCCATTAGAAACACACATTATTATGTGATTTCTTTTATCGACACTTAGAGAGGAAGCAAAAAGAAAGGGAAACTATGTTTAAGGGATGCTAACAAAGCTAGCTCCATAATGTTAGCAGTCAGCTATACACATTAGCTGCCTCATGTGTGCACTGTATGTTTCAGGGCACTAGTTTCAGTGGCATAATGCAATAATTTGCATGTTCCACATTTTAATACTCCACCAAGGAGTCGGTGCCTCAGCAGAGTTATGTGATGATTGGTGTTGGTTTGTCTGTCTGTTGGCAACATTACTTAAATTTTCAAGTCAGAAGTGACACAAGGACCAGTTGATTAGATTTTGGCAGTGATGCTTCTACTTAGTGTCACCCTGCCTTGTCATGCCCTCATCTCGGTTTTTGTGGTGTTCAGCCTTGATTATACTCAAGGCTCAAATTGTCCTAAAAGTTGTTGCTATTGCACTACGTTTCTAGTCTATGGGTGTCCTCCTGGAAGACTCTGTGCTGTAGGTTGTATCTATTCCATACACTGGCACTACTGTCAAACATGTACACTTTAGCCCTTGTCACTGACGAATACAGTATTTTGACCTGAAAGCTGAAGTCAGACTTGGGGAGATGACAGAGTTTATATGACTTCAACTTTGGTGGACCAGTGCATACTGCTCTTGTGGCTATAGAAAGTGTATTACAGGCCTTAGTCTGTCTCACCAGATGCAAATTGCAGCTACAGGTCTGTCATTTCTGCTGTGCATTTCACAAGATATTAGACTAGACTACAACACCACACCATACAACAGAATAGATTCAATGACAAACATCACCATGATAACAAAAAAGGACCAAGATGCACACTGAAAAAAATGAAAATGAGCAAATTCCACAGTTTTGTCACAAACACAACATAATGCTCCATCCACTTTTGTGCTATAAATGCAATAAACTAATGAGTGAACATTATGTTAGGCTGGAATCAGACCAGGCAGGAGAACTCTCAGTACAGATTTTAATTTCAACAACAGCTCACAAAATTAGAGTCAGACAAATCTGCCTGTTCAATTTACTAAAATAGCTGAAAGTATTCTCATGTTATTGAGAACAGCCTGGTAGAAAAGTTTATATAGTAACGCTTGCCAAAGACTCCATCGAATGGTCAATACAGTGCAGCATATAAAATCATGTGTGTACTCTTTTCTAAATGAAATCTACACTACACAGTCCGTGACTTCACACTTTGACCATCAGCTGATCCTCACCACACTGTCTTTGATGACATGTCGTGAGGTTTAACAGCTGATGCAGATGGTGACAAGGGGAAAAATCTGACCTGATGTCGATGCTAGTTAAAAGGCCAAAGGTGGCCAAGACTATGAGGACTAATCCTTTAGGACTGTCAGTATACACAACAAACATAATGGCAATCTGACTAATATTTGTTGAGATATCCTACTCTGAATTGCAGGATAGACTGATGATTGAATGTGCTGTGGGTAGTTTTTGGGTTTTTATGGCCGAGGAAATGCTGAAAGTCTGAAAAAATTAAGAAACAGTTGTTTTTTTTTTTTTTTGTCAGTAAAATAGTTGTCCAACCATTTTGATGCAGCCATTTGGCCACAATGCATCTCTGGCAAAATTCAAAAGATTTAAGGTCAGCATCCATTCATTCATTCATTCATTCATTCATTCATTCATTCATTCATTTTCTATACACCGCTTTAGGGTCACAGGGGCTGGAGTCTATCCCAGCTGACACCCTGAAGTCACCAGTCTATCACAGGGCTACATACACTACCGTTCAAAAGTTTGAGGTCACCCAGGCAAAGACTCCCACTTTTATTCATGTGCTAACATAACTGCACAAGGGTTTTCTAACCATCAATGAGCCTTTCAACACCATTAGCTAACACAATGTAGCATTAGAACACAGGAGTGATGGTTGCTGGAAATATTCCTCTGTACCCCTATGGAGATATTCCATTAAAAATCAGCTGTTGAATGGTAGTGAATATATGATTGTTTTTGGTCTTCTCACAAACTCAGCTGACAATAAGCACCAATATATATTAAACTGCCCAGGTATCTGCCTACCATACTCTGATTTGCTCAGAGAAATGTGTATCCACAAGGTGCAACAGCAGCTTCATTTCTTAGATCCTGCACTGTCTCTCTGATAAATATAGAAAGTGAAGTTCACTTTTGGTTACTTTTATTTATTTTATTTCAGTAGCACCCATTCGTTCTTAGCCCCATCACATTTTGCAGTACTGTAAACGTACTTTTTCAAATAAATCCATGCCTAAACTCTGGAAACCAATGTTTGTTCTGTTTTTGTGTTACTCATCGGCACATATAACATAGATGAAGCCATAAAATAGAATCATCATCCATCATCAATCTTCATCTGTTCTACACACTCCACAAGCATTTGTGACACCACCTTTGGAATATTTGCCTGACTTTTTCATTACTGTTTAATTGTCAGTTGTGTATTTGTGTTGTTTAGTTTCATTAACATGGTCTCAGGTGGTCAGTGGGGATTTTTAGTCTTTTTTCTTTAACTACAAGAATACAACGAGAGAAGAATAGATTCTATTTATCATGCACACCTGTTCAATAACAAGTGAAAATGTACACCTTCAGACTGGAGCTTTACAGCAAGGAAATGATTTTCTTTCATGATTAAAAACTCTCTGCCAAGACTACTGTTGTTGTGTCAGGAGAAACTGATCTGTATGCAGAATCCTGGAACAATATCCAGCTCTGATAAAGTCTTTTGTTGCATTTGTGAGATTTTGGACAATGTGATTAAGCAAAACACACAGTTGAGACTTTCTGCTAGGAGCCAAGAACAACAGTGAAAAGCAGCTTCCTGTCTGTGGTGGTTCTGACACAGTGGGCAAAAAAGAGACATTAAAATACATTTAGGAGAGATTTGCTTGATGGAGTCAGAGCAAGATATATTACCTCTCACTGTGGAGCTGAGAGGATTGGCCTTCAGGAAACAGACTGTGAAGTCTGCAGAACAGCAACACAGTTAAGAAGGCACTTTTCTGATCTTTAGAGGGAGATTTACTTCATTAAAAATGAGATGCCAGCATGCAACCATATGCAGTAGATTTGAACAACCCATTAATATAATAAAATTGCCCTGACAGCTGAAGAAACAAGTTGAATATTAACTGTTGAGGTTTTTCCTCTTTTATCCATCATGACAACAGAATTCATTATGTTAAAATACAATACACAGTTGTGCAGTTTAGTTTTTTTACCTGCTGCTGCTGTGTTAAGATGTACAAAAACAATTGGGTAAAGGGACCAGGTAGGTCACATACATACTTTACCATCTGGTCTTTAACAGGTAGCTTAACTGTAACAAACACATTCGATTTGTTTGTAAGTATTTGTGCGTAAAGAAACAAATAAGATAAAAAAAATCAAAAAACTAAACTTTACTGGTAGCGTTACTCCCCACTCTACCACACACTGGTAAAAAAGTAGACTTTTAATGTTTTGCTGAGGTAGAACATGATTGATATTCGCAATGTCATTTTAAACTCAGTTGTGTGGAATAATCGCTGCCCTTTGGGTCTCCAGCTGCAGCTCCAAAACATGTGGCAACGTAATTCACTGGTTTAATTTAGTCCTTGCAACATTATGTAACTAGTGGCACCTGGTGGTCCTCCGCCGCCTGCCTCTGATTGGAGCAGGTAACCATAAAGTGAGTCAGGTGAGCAGGGAGGAAGCCAGAGAGACATGAGACTTCAGCTGTGATTTGTGGTAAGTTACCTGTTAGTATTTAAGGGGTGGCTCATCTACCAAAGTTAAGATGTACCTTTTTATGTTATGTTTTTGACTTTATTACTGGAATTGAACCCAGGCTGCTGCATTGGGGACTACAGCCCTGTCATGGGTCGTCCGTTCAACCTGTTGAGCTATCTGGGCACCCGAGGTGTGCCTTTTGAACAGTTGTCTTTGTATGTTGCATTGTGACCACACAGTTTTATAGGGTGAGGGATTTCCTGCTGCTGTGTAGCAGGTATGTGGTTTTAAAGGATGTTGTTTTATTCTGCTTTTGGTGTGTTTAATCATCCATTTAATCAATAAATTGTGTTTTTATCGTTTGTGCTTTGCAGTGACTGTCCATCGTGTTTGCACTGCCTCCTGCTATCCTTTTTGTTTTTTGTTTCTAGGTGTTGTTTGCTTTAGTTAGTTCGCGGGCTGCAAGGCGGCGCGGTGGTTAGCACCGTTGCCTCACAGCTAGAAGTACCCCGGTTCACTTTCCAGTTAGGGCGCCTGGGATCTTTCTGCGTGGAGTTTGCATGTTCTCCCTGTGCAGTGTGGGTTTTCTCCAGGTTCTCCAGCTTCCTCCCACAGTCCAAAAACATTCTGAGGTTAACTGGTGATTCTAAATTGTCCGTAGGTGTGAATGTGAGCATGCTCGGTTGTTTGTCTCTATGTCCCCTGTGATAGACTGTTACCTGTCCAGGTGAACCTTCACCCTAAGTCAGCTGGGATAGACTCCAGCAGCACCACAACCCTCGTGAGGATTAAGCGCTGTATAAATAATGGACGGATAGTTAGTCCGCTCGGCCTTGCAGGGCCCGTAGATGAACAGACCCGGGGTGCATCGCGGGAGAGCAGACTTAACTCTCTCTATTCTTGTTAATCGTATTGTTTGTTTTATTCACTTCCCTATTGTGATCTGTGGTGAGTAATGATTAGCCCTGATCCCCGGTAGCATTGAGACCCGATTTAAGTGTGGTGGTTGTCGGCACAAGTGAATTGATTGCTGTGCATGTGCGAGCTGTCTGAATGGTATATGATTAGACTCCGTTCAGATGAATAGGGTTGTGATTTTGTAATTTTGTACCGTGGACAATAAATATTGCTATTAATCACCTACCTTTCCTGTTCTCCAATTTGTTTAATGCTTGAGCTGTGGTGTCAGGTTTAACAGTTAGCATTTGTCAAATCTATCAACAGCCACTGGACTACCATATGCATGTGGTATTCATTCAGTGGCAGCAGTATTCTCCTTCTTCTTCTTCTTCTTCTTCTTCTTCTTCTTCTTCTTCTTCTTCTTCTTCTTCTTCTTCTTCTTCTTCTTCTTCTTCTTCTTCTTCTTCTTCTTCTTCTTCTTCTTCTTCTTCTTCTTCTTCTTCTTCTTCTTCTTCTTCTTCTTCTTCTTCTTCTTCTTCTTCTTCTTATTATTATTATTATTATCTTTTGCTTTTCACAAATGGTGGTTCTATTAAGAGGTTATGGTTTAAACTGGCATTATTAGTATTAATTAAACTATTACATGCGATATTGCATAGATGGAGAGTATTTGAACAAATGCGCAGCTTTATCTACAAGGGAAAGAAATATGAAATTTAAGAGGATCTAGCTTATCTTCACTATTATTTCAAATTATTTATTATCTTTTTGTTCTGATACAAGGCTGAAATTAAGTTCAAGTGAGCAGCAGTAACTTTGAAGCTTCTTGCCAGACAGTCAAGATGTTCATGTCTTTTTTAAGACTGTACATAACAAGCCAGATATAATGAGTTGAGGGAAAAAAAGACGAACAGTTCTCCAAATTTAAAGCAGAAGCAGACAAGATCTACACTTCCAGCACACACACACTGTCTGTGTTTGTTCTCTTGAGACAGTTAATGGAGGGTTTTAGGGAGCGAGTGTGTTGTCATTCTCCCCTCTCTGCTCCGTCTTCATCACTCACAACCCTCTCCTGCCAGAAAGCATTTATGGTCAGTGTTTAAATGATGCAGTTCCTGCACTGAGCATACTGATGCAGCCACCAGCCTCACTGTAGAGCAGATGAGGAAAATGAGCAGCCAAGTCAATGCCGGGCCACTGCGAGGCATTTAAAGTTCAAAAATCAATTAATGTAACATTGTTCCAAGCTTCACTAATCGGATCCAGTGGACCGTAGGAATTCTTTTAAAACCTACCAAAGAGCATTTCTTTTTTGTTTGATTTTTAAAGTACATGCTGACCTTAAGGCAGCACAGTGGAGCAGTGGCTTCCATCGTCACCTCTCAGCTCAAAGGTCCTGGGTTTGATTCCGGGCCTGGGATCCTTCTGTGTGGAGTTTTCATATTCACCGGGTTCTCTGGCTTCCTCCCACAGTCCAAAAACATGTTGAGATGAATTGATGATTCTAAATTGTATGTAGGTGTGAATGTAAGTGTGATTGTTTGCCTCTATACACTACAATTCAAAAGTTTGGTGTCACTTAGAAATGTCCTTATTTTTGAAAAAAAAAAAAACATTTTTTTTAATGAAGATAGAATTAAATGAATGATAAATCCAATGTAGACATTGTTAATGTGGTAAATGACTATTCTAGCTGGAAACAGCTGATTTTTAATGGAATATCTCCATAGAGGTACAGAGGAACATTTCCAGCAACCATCACTCCTGTGTTCTAATGCTACATTGTGTTAGCTAATGGTGTTGAAAGGCTCATTGATGATTAGAAAACCCTTGTGCAGTTATGTTAGTACATGGATAAAAGTGGGAGTCTTTGCCTGGGTGACCCCAAACTTTTGAACGGTAGTTTATGTAGCCCTGTGATAGACTGGTGACTTCAGGGTGTCAGCTGGGATAGATTCCAGCCCCTGTGACCCTAAAGCGATGTATAGAAAATGAATGAATGAATGAATGGATGCTGACCTTAAATCTTTTGAATTTTGCCAGAGATGCATTGTGGCCAAATGGCTGCATCGAAATGGTTGGACAACTATTTTACTGTGTTAGCACATGGATAAAAGTGGGAGTTGTCATGGTAAACATGAAATTGCCTGGGTAACCCCAAACTTTTGAACCGTAGTGTTAATTCTGCTAAAACAAACTGTCTCATTTAACTTATTCCACAGTGGTACAGAGCCCTGTTGTTTCCCAAGAACATCAGTGAACCACACAAAATAGGGTTCTCATTCTAAACTCTATATCAGAATGTGAAAGGATTTTAGTAAATAGATAATGTCTAGTAAAAACCCTGCCTGAAGCTCTGTATGCTGCATATCTGTGTACCTTCACAACCGTGCAGCAGAGCATGTCGGATCTTTTTGATCTATTAAGGTGATATGAGGTCTGTAAAGCAAAGAGCACAAAAACTAAAGGTCAGTCGTGGCCAGAGGGGAAATGCACATTCATGTACTAAACCCTCAACTGCCCTTTGGGCTTGATTGTTAGAAGAATTCCCATATGGGTTCTGACAGAAGATGTACTACAACTGCTATTTAGTGAAGGCATCCCAACGTGTTCTACAGCAGCTGCATCACATGTTCTCTGACTGCTCAGTAAAGAGGGTTAATCCTAAGTCGTGTGTCTTGAGGGCTTTTATAATAATGGCAGCTTATCAGGGGAGTCCTCTTTGTTCAGAGCTAAAATTACCATGTAGCCCCCAGTGTACACACTCTGCAACATATCACCAGCACAAGACGACAAAGTTATTTCAAAAACTCACAGCAAACTTTACTTACTGCTGACAGACTGAAACAAATAGCACTCCTGGAACTTTTACTTGACAGATTGATCACAATTCTCACCAAATTTGATTTAAAAAAAAAAAAAAAAAAAAAAACAGCGAAGGGAGCACTGCTTGTATCTTTTCTTTAAAAAATGACACAAGTATTAAAGGTAGAGTTGTGATTTATTAACCATGATGAGATATAAAGGAACATTGCAGAGGAATGTTCTCCCACATGTGAATCATGATCAGCTGTGTGCAGCATGTCAGCAGTAACCGTCATTAGTCAGGTGATCATATGACACTACGCTGTACCTGCACTCCAAACATTATGACAACCAGCAGGTGTGCATTTGAGGTCTCTTTATGGAACACAGAGCAAACATCACATTATTTAACAGTCGGCAGCCAGGATGATCCAGTCTTCATGTGGAGGAGCATGACTAGTTGGAGAGGTGGGTCTGCGGCTACCATGGAGAGAAGAAACGGCAGTTTTCAAAACCAGACAAAACATGTCATGTCAGGTTGTGCAACACGATTTGGTCCCCAAGGGCAAGACTGTCAGGCTGTACCCTCCCACCACTAAGTGTAGCTTGAGCATACCTGCTCACCTCTTAGTCTGCTGAAACACTGTAAAACTACTTTACACTACACGCTGGCATGTTATAATATTGGAGTTATTCAATCATACATGTTGCACTATTGGTTCCTTACGCTTGTTACCTATCAAACCCAGAAGTCTAAAGCAATGATTCTGAGACTGTCATTATCAAGATACTGCAGTTTCACAGTGGAAATGCTCAGCCATGGTGCTGAGTGCTTATTTCAATAATGATGTGTCTTCTAGTATATATCAAAAAAAAAAAAAAAAAAGCTGAACAACTTGATTTTTGCCTATGGGGGTCTTTAAGTATTTTTTTTACTAGCTATTTACGAGGTTATTACACCCTATAGCCTCTAATTTAATTAATCTGGATGAACAAAATTAAACAATTTAGAGAAAAGTCCTCCAATCCAAGGTACCGTGCCAGTTTCACAGACCAGTCAAGATGACAAGTGGTCAGGGAGACACGGTGTTGCACTGTGACACCCATCTGCAAAGTCATTACATTCCCAGATTAAAAGCTATTACTAATACTGATTGCTAAAACCCAATGAGGCATAAAATGTAGTTTTTTTGCAATCAGGGGCGAAAGAGTGATGGACTGAAATATGGAGCTGGGGTGGTGAGGTTGTCTCCGGCGGCCCGCACAGAGAGAGGCCACAACAGCTGACTGATGTTGTTTTCCTTCCTTTTACTTAACACATTTATGTTAAACATATAGGCCTACACAGTACAGTAGATACAGCATGAATTATGCAGGAGTATTTTTTTTAACATCACACCACCTTGTACTAATAAGGAGTATAGAATTTCATGAACATACGAATAGCCTTGAAACTGTTCCAGATTGCTGGAGGACCATGGTGCTTCTACCCAACACACACACACACACACACACACACACACACACACACACACACACACACACACACACACACACACACACACACACACACACACACACACACACACACACACACACACACACACACAGGTTTATTCATTTCTTGGCCTGGATTCAGAAGTGATGAGTGGTCATTAGACAAATGGATGCAATCATGTGTAAGTAAGTGGAGGCTCATATGGGCCAAAGACTCTTCAATGTGGGTCAAGCGATTGTGCGGGTGTCTGATAATGACATCCACACAAACAAATGCACTATTGTTAATAGATAAGTCATGCTACAGCCTAACAACAAGTACTGTTAGTTTGTTTCACTATCGCCCTAAAATAATTAAAACACACCAATGAGCCACACTGTTGCACTGTTCATCTTCCATTAGAAATAACCAAATAAGGATTTATATGTGACTGAAAATAGTCCCCAACAAATACATTATTTACTTCTGCTTTAGGAATTTACCTAAACCATTCCAGCAGTGGGCGGATTTAGACAATTACGAAACCTATTTTTGAAAATGAAACTATTGAACCTGGAAGCTGTTTTTAAAGATTTACACCCCCAGTAGAAGCCATTGCACTTGGTCCAGAGAGCCACAGACAGAATGGGGAAGCTAGAAAGTATTGACAGATGGAGAAACACATTGTTGGATTCTTCTTTTCATGACAATTGTTGCCATCAAGGGGACAAAGTGTATAAAGATAAGCAGCCATGGCAGGATGGAGAGTTCCAGCTGCAAGAAGATGTTAACAATACAAGACTCCAGGCAGGTCTTTTATTCTCACCTCCTCAGATGTGGACAATTAAGCCCATGTAGCAGCAAAACCGAAACTAGAGAAAAGGGAATGTTCATTGGAAAATAACAAACTGGAACAACTAAACAGTCCTTATTCACATATATTAACCAGAAATCTTCATATTTTCTATGACCTCCTTTGGTCCTGTGATAACAGCTGTATTCTTGCTACCATTGTTTTTATGGACTTTTTGACTCTTTCAGTCTCTTTCATAATTTAGTTCCAAGCAGTTTCTAGCTGTTCCAGAGACTTGCTTTGGATGAAACTTTGCTGTGATCTATTTTTGAATTTAGTAAATCTCAGATCTGTTCAGTAGGATTCAAGTTTGGACTTTGACTTGGCCAGTCCATCAGTTCCAGACTCCAGACTCCTTTGTCTTGGTCCAGTAGTCTCTGCACAGCTTTGAAGTATGTTTGAGGTCGTTGTCTTCTTGGTATATGAACCTACGACCAATCAGGTTCAATCCAGAAGGGATTCCATGATGCACCAAGATGTTGTGGTAGGCCTTCTTGTTCATAATATCATCCATTTTAACTAATTTGTCCATGCCGTTTGCACAAATGGAACCCCATACCATAATAGAATCTCCACCGTGTTTCTCTGTGGGGTCAATACATATAGCATCAAAACGTTCTCCAGCTTTTCTGCAGACATAAACATGACGATGCTGATCGAAGAGTTCAAACTTGGACTCGTCCATCCAGAGAACCTTCTTCCAGTCATCTACAGTCCAGTGTTTGTGTTCTCTGGCAAATCTGAGGTGTTTCTGGATGTTTGCAGGCCTCAATAATGTCTTCTTAGCAGCTCTTCTTCCCCTTAAGTCTTGTTCCTTCAGTCGTCTGCTTATGTTCATTCTGGAGACTTTCTCAGATTCTCAGAAGCATTAATCTCTGCCTGAAGATAAGCAGTGGTCTTCCTTCTGTCTCTGGTACTGCAGATTTTGAGATGCCTGACAACTGCTTCAGTTAGCTTTTGTTTTGGGCCTGGTTTGTGGGATGGAGTCTCTGTAGGTCAGGCCTGTTCAAACTCATTCCACAGATGCTCGATCGAAGGCCACTTTCACTGGGGAATGTCACTGTCATGAAGGGTTTAGAGTGTGGGATGCTTGATCTGTAACAATGTTTAGGTGGTACATGACAAAGTAAGGTCCACAGGATCGATCAGTGTTACTAATTTCACCTGTCAGTGGTTTTTCATGTTGTGGCTGATTTACAGACATGTGAAGACTCGGACTGTTCACAGGACAGGAAGCTATAATATTATCATTCCATTCAATTTCATATAGTCATTGTCTTCCAGAGAATAAACCGCTTTGCAAAAGATGTCATTTGTATTCAACCATGAAATAGGAGTGGATGGTATGAAATGTTCCACTTTTCTAGAATTGTAGTGTAAATTGAAGTGTGTTACCTTTTTTGTCTCAGTGGTAAGTACCACATAGTCGGAAACTTAGACCTGAAACATTTACAATGAGCAAAAACCAGAAAAATGAAGGAATGGTCCACTGAGAGACAGACCTACCAACATCATGAATGGCAATGACTGAGGCAATGACGAGTTAAATAAATCTATTAACGGAAGCATGATTAAATAGAAAAAAATGGATGCACAAAAGCAGGGGTAGCAGCCGTGAATGCTGCGTGGTGACACCACTGTGTGTGTGACTGGTGTATGAATAAGAGCAGACACACACACACACACACACACACACACACACACATACACACACACACACACACACACACACACACACACACACACACACACACACACACACACACACATTCAGACAGCAGACAGGCAGTGAGTGTAATGATGCAGAGAGACTGATAGGAAGCCTCACACTGACTTTCCAATGGACGCTTCCCACCATATATTACAGCTTAAACTGAGCTAAGAAAGGTAGTCGTGTCCCATTTCAGATCGTGATTCCTTCAATATTCGCATGTTCTCGTCTAAGCGGATGATAATGTATCAGCTCAGCTGCAATCAAAAGCTCCTCTAAAGACTTGTAGCTGATTAACTGGTCCAGTCTGTTGAAAGTGTATTTGGATTCTATTAGTTTATATGCCAAATATGAATAAAAACTCTAAAAAACAAACAAACAAACAAAAAAAACAGTAAGCATTTTCTGATCATATTCATGTCATGAATTTAGGTGACTTTATAAGTCACTGAATTGTCTAATTTATCTAATTTATGCCCATTATCCACCTATCCTGTTACAAGCTACATGGACATGGCCAGGATTTCAGAATTACTGAGGTCACCAGTCTAAGCAGCCCATCCATACCATGATAGTCAGTATTTCTGCCACAACTGCAAAACATTTTGCTGAGACAAAAAAAGAAAGGATAAAAAATAATCACATACAAATGTCTACAATATATCAGTGTATACTGTTTGAAACAATGGTTTCTGGTGCACCGTATGTCCACCAAGCACCATGTGTTGTGTGTTTACTGTAGGGGAGTAGAAGCTTGGAGGTCTTACAAAATGGTAGCCAACCTTTTTACCTAGATGTTTTAACGCACACTTTTCTAATGTAAAATTACAGCTACTTTTGATAGTCATTTGCCAAAGGTAAGAAATTATATGAAAAGTTTATTTTTTACAATGCTGCTTGTGTTTGTTGAGAAAATATAACAATAACAACAACAATAATAATAATATCAGATTTGTGACTGCAGGAGCTTTGTAAACATAAAATCTGCAAAGCAAAGTGAAGAAAAAAATGTCAGTGAGTAAAAGGGAGGATCTAATAATAATAATAATAATAAGAAGAAGAAGAATATAAAGGAAGTTCAATCTTGTCCCTTTAATGTTGCCTCACAAGCTTTCTGCAATTAGACACATTTCTAAATGGTGGCAGTTCATTCTGAATTAAATTATACATCATATACTGCACAAGCCTTCAGTAGTTTGCTTAAGTTTATTCATCTGCATGCTACTGTACACTATCAGTCAAAAGTTTGGACACACCTTCTCATTCAATGTTTTTACTTATTTGTATTATTTTCTACATTGTAGGTTAATACTGAAGATTAACACTTTTTTGTTTACAACATAATTCCATATATATTATTTTAGAGTTTTGAAACCATTGAATGAGAAGGCTTTTTGCCAATAACCCATGTGCTGATATTGTCCAACTCTCAATATCCGATTCCGATATCAATCAATACCGATATATGTGGGATATGTAACTAATTTTAGGTAATATCACATATCTCCTGTCATGGAATGAACACATCATGCCTAATTTTATTGGATGCAAATGCAACAAGACTTTCCAAATGTAAACATTGTCTGTGCAAATGAAGAAAACTACTTCAACTAAAGTTATGGAAAAAAATACCCTTTTTTAAAAAATTATCTCAAATAACAGTTCCCACTCCCACTCCTTCTAGGAGCCTATTATAATGTGGCAACTATACTGTACAATTTTGAAAACCGCACCTTTCTTTGAGCTACAAACAATGCTTCAGGCTTCAGGTGAAGTGCAAAAAAAGGAAACATTTTAGTGCACAAATATAAGCAGCCTGTGTCATTATGAATACAATCACTGAAATTATAAACGGGCTTCAATCAGCACTGCTCCGCATGAGCAACAACACAAAGATGCAACATGAAGGTAGTGTGCAACAAGACCAAGGAAGGCACAAAGTTCCCAGACCTTCCAGAATAGTAGGGTCAGTATAAAATTGTGGGACTTTTTGAATCATAGTTGACATTTTGGTTGTTTTCAGGCCTAAAATTAACATGGCCACCTATAATCAAACATCACATGGCATTTTTACAGAAAGATTCTTCTAAACATTATATATACAGTTGAGTAAAATTGAAATTGAAAGTTATTTATAAAGATATTGTAGTAAACCTGTTGACTACTTTATAATAAATAACTCAGAAAGCCTCGGAGTCTTTCCAGTCTTTTCTTCAGGAGGAAATGACATCATGTGGAGCAGGTCATGTGATCTGGAATTAACACACTTCCTGGAGAGGTGTGTTTGTAATGGGTCACTTAGCTGAAGCTGATTTCTCGGACACATATATAATTTGTTAATTCCCATATAAAATGTGATATATTGCCAAAAAAAGCAGTATCTGTCATGATTATCTCAACTTAATAAAAAGAACACAATCAAAACTATTTCTGAATAAGCTCATTTTATTATTGTTTAGCTAATTATAAGGTAGTTTTAATTAAATTTGGATAGTTATTTAGTTAACATTTTAGTGATATCAGGTCACTTTTTATTAATAAGTGATTGTTGCCATAGTAAATAATTATGGAATTTGTAAAGACATGAACACAAAGAACATAAAAACATTATTTATTTATTTTTACGTTTAATGTATGCAAGGTATATCCCATGGACTTCAAAAGTCCCTCAATTATAGATTGACCCAGTAAACAAAGTCCTTCTGTAGTCTAAGTCCAATGAAGGAGGCTAAAAGACTGACTGGCCTTCATAACGGGTCATAACTTAGCTAACACAATCATTAAAATGATGAACTGGGCTCAATCCACCCTGTTTTAACTTTAGTCATAATTTATTACTAAACTTTTTTAATGGTTTCCTTTATGAATCCACGACGTTCTGTAAGGGTTAGGGAAACATCGCCCTCAGCCTTCCCGATGCAGTTCATACATGTGGCGCTTCATAGCTCTTTAACCCAGCCCGTGTTTACATTGCACCTGAATGTTACTGGCAAAACACAGAAACATAATGTCTACCAGACAGGGTGGCATTATGGTGTGCTCATCCACTTGCACCGGAGCATTGAACTCATAATGATGCCACACAGGAGGTTTGGCTGTATGACACGGTGACGTCACACTGTTCAGAATGCCGGCTGTCATTACTCCAGGATGGAGCCAGTGTCACCAACAAATCAAGAAGGAGGGCGCGAGAGGGTTTCTATCACCGGATCTCAGATTAGATCAGAGAACACTCCAATTATGAAGAAGCTTTGGGGCACACGTCTGCCAGCCCGGGTGAATTAGTCTTCCAGCTGAATCACGCGAGCTGCTGTTGTGCTGGGCGATGAAGGAGCTCTTTGCTTATGCAGTGATCTTTCTGAGGGCTTGTTTGTGCCACAACTTGATTAGCATAAATTTCTTAGTGAGCGAGTTGAAATCCCTGTGCTCTCGACTGAAGCAACTGATGCCCAAAAAATGTGCAGCACACACTCCCTCTGAATCACTATCTCTCTCTTCCGTGCACGACTTTCACACACAAAAATATGGCAACAATCGAGTGTAACAATAATACTGTAATTGGGTACCAGATGTTTAAAACATCTGCCCTTTTTTTGTCGAAAAATGCCCTCAACCAACCGAGCAGAGAATAGTTTTCGATCAAATTAATAGACTGAAAATACATTTCCTGGAAGGAGTTTTTCATACTGACAAGCAAGTTGTGTTTTCTCCCTTATTAGTAGTATCTATAATGGTGTACTATGTTTAGCAGGCTGCCTTATTATGCAGGGATCATTGCAGAATGTGCCACTGTTTTGGATGCGATTATATTTGTTTGTGTAATGAAGCCATCTGCTTTCTATTCTCTCTGTACAATTCCATTAATTAGTGCCACAGTTGATATTAGAAACACAGTATTGAGAGCTTGCAGGAGGGGAAGTCTGGAGAGATGAAGAGATGACAGAGAGGGAGGGAGGGGAAGGCAGGGGGGAGTCAGAGGTAGAGCAGGCAGAGAAGAAAGAAAGAAAGAAAGGAGAAAAGAAAGAGGAAGAAAATGAGCATGGCTGGGAGTGATTGCAAATGCAGATGGTTATGAAGCTAAGGCAGATGGCGTGTCAGATTGATTATTGTCGCCAGCGCTGCATGATAGATACAAGGCGAACACTGAGCTCTCCCCTCATTTCAGATGACACAGAGTGATAGAGACGTGTCAGCTCGCAGGGTTAATCTCAACGTCATTCAAGCTGTTCCGAACCATTTAAACCCATCCATGTGTGCCAGCCCATTCAGTCCTGACAAGCCGATTACACCTGTAAATAAATACAGGCTCGTGCTTGTGATTATGCAGCGGACAGGTGGGATTTTGCAGCGGCAGCGGTGGCGGGTATGCTTGGCCGTGCTGCTTTAGCACTATCTCCTTGCAGCAGAGGGGAGCGTTCTCTCTGGCCCCATCATTTCGTACGCATGGCATTTCAGCTGACCCATCTGGGAACAAAAGCAGCTTATGGCTGCGTCTCAGCCTCCAGCGTGAAATATCAAGCGCCAAATGACATCTGACAATATGTTGGATGTAAGCTGGCCTGTATGTGCCATGATATGAGACTACTATTCACTTTAATTTCTCTAAGATTCATGTGGAGGACAATGCACATACACACTGTACACGTCACTGTCACATAGGGGGGTAAACGTTACCAATACTGCCTTGGTTGAGTCTCTGCCAAACAGGCCAACCAATTAAATCTGTGTTAGTTTGGCTTGTGGAAATAACTGCAGATCAGAAGCACAGGAGGGTATAAGATGGTAAAGTTGGACATATACAGGATATTAGGACTACGATACAAATGAAAAGATATTGTCAAGTGTTCTCCCACTTTCAATGACTGGTGATCATCACTGATGATTTTTGAGACTTAATATGCAGTTTCCCCACTTGAAAAAGGATGCTTCGTCTGCCCAGGCCTTAGCTGGACTCCACTCATTGATCAGACAGTTGCTTTATTTTCTTTCCTTCTTTTATTTTGCTGTGGTGGCAAAGTAACAGGTATACAAAGACGGCAAATTCCCAAGTCCATAAGTTGATGAGTTAAGTTGGTAAGTCAAGGTGAAAACCAGCTGTTATCCGGATCTTGTAGACAAAACCAGTCCTGCACAGTTGGCCGCAGATCTTTATGCATTTTTTTAACCAGAAGTTTATGATGACTTTGTTTGACTGATGGAAAACAGTCAAAAGAATTAGTCTGATCTTATTAATATGAGGTAGAGTGAGACATTCAGTCAAGGCTGACAATGTGATGAAAATATGAAAAATAAAAGAGAGGACATAGCTTTGATCTACCCATTCTATAGGAAAACTGTTTGATGATGTTAATTCCAGTATATCGTGTGATTCCCTGTTATGTTCTTCTACCAGCTCAAAAGGTTAAATATTATTATAATATTAAGAAAATAAAACAAAAAAGGAGGTTTAAATTTAATTGTAACTGTTTTTGTCAGTTTGGTCATCAGATGGCTGGGACAAGAGAAAAGGGGCATTTTAGGGGGAATTCCAGACTTTGAAATACTTTCAAACATTCTTTTTTCCTAGTTTTTTTTTTTTTTTTTTTTTTTTTTTAAGATTTGGTCTCAGGACAAGAACATTTACACAACAACTGCATGTTTTAGTATTTTGTACATGGATTATTTGAAATTTGATGGGTGAAATGTTCTACAGTTCTGGAATGATCCATGTAACACATTTTAAAAAACACCCAAGAAATCCCACCTTCAAGTTCCCAGTATGGGTCAAACTCTCAAAATTCTGCACTTACCAAACACTTGATAACACGTCCATGAACAAATGCCTTACCTGGTGAATGTCTTTCAAGCTCCAAAACCTATTTTCATAACCCATACTTTCTTGTGTGGCTTTATCTCAACCTGACATCACTATGATATGATAATGGTTCATATTCCCAGGACATTACAGCTAAACTCATTTCAATGCTGCCTGGAAACTTTGTGGAGTTCTTTTTTAACCTGCCAGGTTGTTTCTGTGATGTGCATTTTACAGTGTCCATGAGGGGTAACAGAAAAGTTAAGCATCTCATAGTTCCAAATCCTGCCAATATTCCTGCACTCTGCATCTGCTACAGCAGCAGCTGAAGTGATGATTAGCTTCATATTGTGTTGGCTAATTTCCAAGAAAGGACTATATTAGAAAAGAACACTGGAAAATAAGAACTATGACAAATTGTGCTGCATTTTTTCCAACCCAAAAAAACAAAACAAACACTGTGAAAGATGGCCAAGTGGACAAAAGTTGATTTCGCTGCTTTTACTCCCATTAACATCCAGTCTTACTAATGTTCTCTCTCCATCTGTCAACAGTGGCAGACTGAAATATCACTCACACATTCTACTTTTACACAGCTTCTATGTTTGAAGTTTGTTTTGAGGTCAAAAGTATGATAAATGTACTTTATGTTTGATACTGATACTGGATTGGATGCAACGGGAGCAGGATTACCAGAGAGAGAAAGGCTAAATAGACAAAATCTGGAAATGATATGTGAATTTACTGAGGATAATTAACGTCTTTCAGATGACTGCAGATAAGAGTCACATTGACTGAAACCTTTGGCATGGTCTTCACAGTTCTCTGACCTGAACATCAGTGAAAAACTCATACTGTGTGTGGAAGACAGCCAAAAAATATCTCAGAACTTGAATTAATCTGCAAAGAAGAGTGGTTAAAAATTCTCAAATCAAAAGGACTCTTAGCTGGATACAGAAGGAGTTTGCAAGCTGTGATATCTGCCAAAGCGGGGGTTGCTATGTACTGAGTCAGTAGGAGGCCAAACATTTTGCATATGCAGCTGATTTTTTATTTTTTAGTTCATGAAATTAGAAGTAACAATGTATTAACTTTTGAAGAAACACTCATCTTTAATGTCTTTCTTTTGCCGCAGTTTAACTTTCTTCCTTTCACTTCAAAACTCTAAATACTTAACTTGCCCAGAGATGGCCAGACTTTTACACATGCCTCTGAATTTTAGTGTTACAGTGTGTTCCAAAGCTCTTATTTTCATGAAATACTCTTCACTGTACAATGATGTATGTAGAGTAATGTGCTGCCAGAACAGCTCAGACTTGGATAGGGTGTTTGTGTTTGGCAGGATGAGGCCTCAGTGGATCAGATGTGTTTCAGTGCACATTTCATGCAGATATTTGATTGTGATTTGGGGAGTTTGAAGCCAGGCCAATGCCCTGGACTCTTGGTTGTGTTCCTCAAGCCAGCCCGGAGCAGTTTTTAAGGTGTGACTGTACTGGTTGTCCGGCTGAAGTGGTATTACCATGGTGGAGTGGGGGGTAATACATGTCAAAGTAACATCCACATAAATCCTAGGACACAAAGTTTGGTGATCAATATTATTCCCTCCAGCTGTTTTAAATCTGTGGCTGTTGAAGCAGGTATAACAGCACAACAGCATCCAATGTAAGGATTTTAAAAAGACTGGAGCTTGAATTAACAGTATTTGCATCTGAACATCTGACAGCAGAAAAACTACACCTATACAGTTCACTGATAATGTAGAAAAATGCACTTAGATCTGATTGTGATTGTTGGTGCAGCACATTTCGACTGTGACTGCACTTTACTGTATTCAGTCACCAACTCCTGCCCTTTGCAAGCCAATGTGCAAATGACAGATTTTGATAAAGGTCACTGTCTAGAGAACAGGAAAAAAAGTGCAGCTTTTTGTTGAAGAAAATGATTTATTTAAATTAAGTATAACTGCGTTAACTTGGAGCATCTTGCAGTCTTCTGTGTGTATCAGGTGTAATTTACTGAGCAGCATAACTGGTTAATAATTGGTTAAATGCTTTATGTAAAAACAGAACAGCAGTGAAGGACAGCCTGCAACATTACTGTCAGAGGAATGTCTGTCCAAATAGCCTTTCACTGAATATCTATGGTTACCCAGAACTCAGCAAGGCACAGCTCTTTTGACAACTATGAACCAAGTTATTATCTTCACCCCATCAGAGCCTTCAAGGCTGATGGAAGGAAGACTTAACAAAACACTCAACCTTCATCTTGCAGAGATGTTTTGAAGGTGAGCAACAGAATTTTGGTCTGTGCATGTTGTACATACCAGTACTGAATAAGTGTTAGCAGTTAATGTTAATGCATTTTGACATTGATGACTTGGTTCAGAATAGATGATAACATTTGTAAGAATAACTCTGCCAGATGTTTCAGTTTATAATGAAATGAAATGATCAAAGTCATGAGTTAAAGCAAATGTAACTCGATGAAACAGATACAGTGTCCATGCTTTATAGTGAACTTAAAATCAGTATTTTGCAAACTTCCATATTTTTTGGTTCTTTATTATTGTCATGCATTTCAAGGCGTGTGAAAATGTTCCTTTTTCATAGTTGAGTTTCTTTATCTAAAGGGAAACACGAGATGACAAAGTTACAAAAATGGCTTCTCTGGGTTCCATTCAGTCCTGCACTGACACAGCCCACTGTCAAACTCCACATAGCTAAAGTGTATTTTAGTCAAAAAAACCTTGCAACTTCCAGTTTCCTCTACATATGGCTGCTAATTTCTATTTCAAACATTACAACCAAGCTGAATTGTGCAGTTTTGTTGCAGTAAATTTCACAAAAGACAGTGGAGAAATATCTAAACACTGTTAGCTTGTGCGCAGTGCATACTGGTACATGTAGGGACCACAGGACAGTGTGTCCAAACAAGACATTTGGTGTCTCTGTCAATACAAATGAGACCAACATAGTTTCCTAACTCGACCTGTAACTCAGACTGGATGTGCACATAAAGTCATTTAAAGTCACATATGAGTCACTGGAGTTTTATATAAGATAAATAGAAGGCAAGACGACAAAAAAAGTCACATTTACTTTTCTTTCATAACTGTACCACCAAGCTACAGTATATCTGATGCTGAACCAAGTCAAAACAAACTGTTAGAAAACTTTCTCACTAAGTAAAGCACAGAGGTAGAAGAGACAGCTCTCTTTTTCTTCTTTGTCTCTGATGAATCAACGTGTCTGTAGACAGCTTTCACAACCATTCCCAAAGCACCAGAGTAAACAAACACTAGCTTTAGATTTGTTTCCTTTTCCTTCATGTAAATGTCTTCATGATAAACCTGTCTCCATTATTAACTGACGCTGCTGATTGGGCATGGCTTGTGTGTCTCCTCCCCCATCACCTCATCTTCCTCAGCTCCTCAGTCTCTCTAGCAAAAGGCTGTAATCAAAGGAGCAGCAGACTACAGTGCTGTGTCCCCAGGGACCGTCACTGACTGGCTGCTCTGTCATCAAAAGCATGCCGCTGTTGCTTTTCTTTTATTTGACCCATTACTGTGGTGGGCTTTTTCTCTGGATTTCACCTCAAAGACATCCTACTCCCCAAGGTGCTGAGCCATAAAGTGTACTCAAAGAGAGGGCTACCATCAGTATAAAGCCATCCTAAATGACTGTATCATGCTAATAAATATAGCAAGGGACTTCATGTTAGAAGTAGAGTATAGAGAATAATTACCTGACTTATTCAGTACTTACTTTTCAATAAAACCTTTGTTTATATGTTTTTAAAAAAACGACTCAGTAAAATGCAGTCCAGAATTGAATATTGGCAGGGATGAAGCAAGAGCAAATTCCCAACAGGGCAATGCCAGAAATGAGAACAGAGCCACTGCAAGAAGGCTCCCAAAATGCCCAGGATGGGTGTGTGCAGACAGTCACTGAGCGTTGAGGTTCAAGTGATTCTAGGAGGCTGTAGTCAACAAAACAAATGACTCTGATTACAATGTGTCTCCCATTTCCAGCCTTGATCCATGACTGGTTGCTTGTTTTAGCCAAATGGTTGCTATTAAGATGTTTCCCTGAACCCAGTCAAACCTTAACCAACCAAATTATTTCATTTTAATTTTTTAACAACAGTGTCATCCAGTGTATGTCTTTTTGGATGTTTCCTAGAAATGACATTTATATTAGGGATATTTCAATCAAGCTGTTTTGCCCCCGATCTAATCCGAGACATTTATTATTTAGTGTTTGCCACCAGGCCCGGAGTGGCTAATCGGGAGGACCGGGACAATTCCCGGTGGGCCGGTCTGATGTTTGGGCCACGAGGGCCGGCGTTCACTTTTTGTTTTTTTGGGTTTTACTGGGCCGGTGTTCAATCACGGCACTGGGCTGATCACGTATACCGCTACAGCGGTATTAATAAAAAGAAGAAAGCTCTGGAATCACACGCAGCCAAATGTGCTGAAATTGTAGACTTTTTCACTAAAACGTGCTCTCACTTTGAAACGACAAATGAGGACGATGAAACGGGTACGATAAGATGTTGAACTTTGCCTTCAAACCACCGTTCAGGTGAATTAATTATCAAGTCAATGGATTGTGTGGCGTGGTGGCATAAAGCTTAACGTTATATAATATAAATAATAACACATAAATGGGAAACTTTGTCTTGTAGCCTCTCAGAGTCAGAAGAAAGGTCCAGCACCAAGCAGCAGCAATGAGCCCACAAGTCCAGCATGGGAGGTAGGACTGGTCATTGAATATTATTAGAATTAATATAATGAAGAGTATGTAGTAGACCTGCTCTATATGAGAAGTGTCCTGAGATGCTAGATGATTCAGCACTACATTACTGAAACTGACCTGAACTGATCAGATGGTTTGTAAAAAGAGGAGATTTGTGCTGAGAATTCTGAGCATTTTTAAAATATGATTTAGTGTCAGAAGCAGAGCCAGTAGTGATGAAGGGATTACTGCTGTCAGTAAAGGAACAGGTGAGCTGCTGTAACAGAGTGAACTAGCAAGCATTAGTTTCAGTAAAACTTTCTATGCCCAAACGATAGCAGTGACCCATTTTGTTTTTTATTATTAAAAGTAAGACAGTAAATACTCAAAGCCCACAACTGAAAGGGAATAGGATGAAAGTAATATGAAATAAACCTGCAAATTTTGCCAATAAAATATCTTAATTGGTTCGGTCTAAATGTGCGTACAGATTATTGTTTTTTATTGTGGTCCAGGTGCAGGTGAGTCTAGGGAAACTGGAGGAAGTGTGAAAGGAGAGCAGAGTCTCTCAGGGACTGATTCCAGCAGCAGAACCTGAACCACAAGTTAGGAAGGAGACAGATGAAGATGAGTCAGTTGATAGTTTTGAATATGTTGCTCGCCCTCAGTCACGGGATGTACTTATATATATATATATATATATATATATATATATATATATATATATATATATATATATATATTCAGATGTTGTAAAGAATAGTGTTGGAGATTTGCCCTTTAACTCATGTTCTCATATTTGTGAAATCGAAGTTGTGATGGAACTGTTTCCTTGCAGAGGAAAAAGAGATGAAAGTGTTATTAGAATGTACAACACTTTTTATTTTATTTTTTTAATTTAATTTTAAACATTTTTATTTATTTTTTTATTTCATTTTTAAGGTTTGGATATTTGTAAACACCTATTTGAACAGAATATAGATTCTGATATTGTAAAGAATAATGTTGGAAATGTGCACTCGTTGAAATAAATCCATGTTGTGAAGCAACCCTTACTTGCACTGAATTGGAAATATTTTAGAAAAATACACTGAATTACAAGGCTTTACAGAACAGTGCACTATTGTAGACTGAACATGTAAGGTTATAATTACATGATTTTAATAATAATAAGTCGTGATCTAAAGTGGGCCAGTCTGAGGTATGAAACTCCAGGGCTGAAAATGAAACTCCAGGGCTGAAAATGAAACTCCAGGGCTGAAAATGAAACTCCAGGGCTGAAAATGAAACTCCAGGGCTGAAAATGAGGCCCACTCCAGCCCTGTTTGCCACCACTGAGTCTTAAGCCATACCATTTTCCCAGATAATACACACTTCAATTACTATCCAGTAAAGTTACTAAAACCAATCCAGTGTATTCACTCTACAACTGATAGTTCAGCAATGCTTGGAGGAAAAACATTGCATTTCTGCAGTCAAGCTGTGCCTTGTTGTTACAACCTTGTTGTGAAGCTGTGGTGGGACACAATCAGAAGTGCCCTGTCAAGAATGTAGAGCGTACTGTGGCTGCAAAAGATGGTGAATACCTGTATTCTGAACCACAGCTACAGACCACTCCTCCAGTGCATCGAATTCCTTCATTACCTTCTCTGTGATGCGTTTGGCCTTTGGCTTTGGACTGTTTTCATTTTTCCAATTTGAAACTACATTGCAGACATTTTTGCCATAAATCGTGCTTTCCTTCCTGTAGGTGTCTGATGTGTAAGCTGGTTTATCAACCACCAATCAAACCAAAGAGCATAAAAGGAGGAAAAAATGTGCAGCAGCAAGATGTCCTATTTAAATTCCTTAACAAGGATGAGATGAAGAAGATGTAGATTGAATTTGTGAAGAGCCACACTGATTGAGAGTTGAGGATCACAACCAATACCCACCTCACCAGCGACAATTTTACACAGTGTAGTTTTACAAACTTTAATCGGAGACAACTGTGAATCACAGGTAATCCACCTCCCTCCCCAGCCTTCAGCCCTCCATCCCAGCAACATCTGGTGCCATCGCTGGCAGTACATCACCGATGAGTGCAAGCTGCACTGTGTGCTCAGTTTATTGTAGGAGGTAACTTGGCACATAGCAGCCAAGTGACAAAATATTTAGCATCTACCATTTGTGATTTTACATCTAACCTGTTTCATTAAATTTGAATAAACTCAGGTCCACTTGAACTGTTTCTTTATGCTACAGTGAAAGCTGCCAGTCAGCATCTTCAGCAGAAATGCCCCTAGCATTTGTTTTTTTCCTGATTTTTGAAAAAAAAAAAAGTCATGATTTTGAAAAATAATTTTTAGGGCTGGGACTTTAACGCGTTACTTACGATTAATTAATTACAGAAAAAAACAACACGTTAAAAAATAACGCATTTAATCACATCTTTCTCAGTTCCCTAATTTCTGGCAAACCGGTAACCCTGATACACACTCCAACCCAGTAGGTGGCGGTAATGAAGCTAAAGTCTGTTTGTCACCTGTGAAGAACATTCACAGGATGCGCTGAGGCCGTTTCTCAACATGCGTACTTGGCACTGAGGAACGGCCGGTAGATGCTTTAGACCAACATGGTGGCTCGGTGGCAAACTTCCTCTTTTATTATGAAAACAATTCAGCAAAAACTATTTCTGAAAGCATTTGAGGTGAGAAATAAGCTGCTGAATCTGTCCTCGTTTTAGTTCAACAACACTAGTTCAGATGGTTAATGAAAGCTTTGCAGTGTGTCGGACCACCTTCATAGATCTGCACATTCTAGTTATTGTATATATGAAGGGGCTGTTTTCATGGAGTAAAAAACTTTCTAAACCTATGACTAATACAGAGATCAAGTTTAAATCAACAACTGGGACACATAGATCATGGTACATTTTCTTAAATACAGTTGATTGTAAAGAAACACACAAACTAAGTGACACACATTAAACCTGGTGACAGGAAGTATCAAATATTCCAGCACTGGGCTAGAGGTTGGTTTCTCTTTGTATAATAAAGCTGCCCACAAACAGGTTAATCTACCCATGGATCAAAGAAAAGTAAAGGAAGAGGAGTAGAAATGTGACTTGTAACAAACATTCTCAAGAATTATAGTTGGGAATAACAAAATTTGCTATGCATATTAATTAGGAATGTCTTTATTTTGTTTGCAAGAAAAGACAGTTGTAAAAAAATGGACAAAATTAGAAACAAATCACAACATAATTGGGAAACAGTTAAGTACAAGAGTGTGCAAATGCAATTTAAAGACAGAAAGAATGCCAATATTACTATTTAGGTATAAGCAATTCTCAATTATCATGTCTTCATGAAACTACAAGGATGCTGTATAGTCTACATATCTTACAATCTGAAACATTATCATTCTGTTTCAAAAAGAGGAAATACTTGCAATGGAGTCATAAAAGTGACTGAAATCCACTGTACTTCCATCATCCATCAACAGGATCTGAATGAATCTTGCTTTTAAGTGACTTTCAGCTGTCATTATTGTCAAGCTGCAGTCGTTTGCCTGTCAGCTCTCCCTGCAGGGGAGGTTTTTGTAGTAGTTTTCTGCTGCATTGTCTGGGGCCACACTCACAACAGCATCCTGGGTCTCTGGAAACAACACTCCTGTCACTCTTGTCAGCAGTCTGCTTTTCATGTCTGCTTCACCAGGTTGGAAGGTCTATGTGCCACTGTTCACTTCCTGGAGTAGGATTGAACTCACACAGAAGATTCTCACCCATTTGTAGTTTACTCAGCATCATGTATCCCACTGTGCATAGTGATTGCTGAGTGCCTGCTGAGCGGGGGTCGGTTTTAAGAACACACATTCTGTCCATGCTCAGGGCCCACAATGAAAATGTTTTGTTTGTTTGTAACCACACAACAAATTCAACTTTCTTCTTCCTCTGAATTTCCGTTACCTGCTATTCTTTGTTATAATGTACCCACCATGGAAATGATAGGGTTTGTAAGAGTTTAAGAACATAAAAACAGGTTATCAAAGCTGTAATCATTCCTCCTGCCTGTGCTGGGTCTGAAAACATCCCTGTTCATTGTGTTTTCAGGGCACCCTAGGGAGATTTCTTGCAAACAACAACAATGTTACATTCAGCGTTTTTCACCAAAACACACTGTGTGTATCCTCTAAGCTGTTAAATTATTTTCTTCCAAACTTTGAAACACAGAAAATTGATAGTGAAACAGTGCAAAAAATTTCAAATATTTGTGTAAAATGAAGTTAAAACACATAAAGCCACAGTGGACAATGCAAAAATAATACCGACTTATTTCAAAAAATAAATAAATAAAATAATAATAATAATAATATATATATATATATTATATATTATATATATCTATTCAGCTTTTTAATTGTATTATTTTCTACATTGTAGATTAATATTGAAAATTAACACTTTACTGTTTACAACGTAATTCCATGTGTATTATTTTATAGTTTTGATGTCTTCAGTATTAATAATTAAATAAAAAACACTGAATGAAAAGGTGTGTCCAAGCTTTTGACAGGTAGTGTACATACTGGCTTTTTCAGTCATTTTACTGTGTCATAATGTTAATTAAAGCTGGAAACCTGGAAGATACCCGTCTTTGTTCTAAACCTCTCCTACTAGATAAGATGTGCTTCAGCTGTAAACACAGCCAAGCTAAATGTGAACGTTCTTTTCTTTTTTCTTTTCTTTTTTTTTTTTTTTACCAGAGATCAGAGCCCTACTCTTCAGAGTAAGAGCCTCCATCTAATTCAACGTGCCACTACATTCCAGTCTGACTGTTGACTTTGTTGCTCTTTATATTATTTCACCTGCTGTGGGTGAAAGAGCAGTAATTGATGAAGTATTCTGTCAGAGGATACATTTTTGAAAGCATGAAACTGAAGCCAAGAAGAAGAAGTCCCTTGGTCCAGTTTCCTCACACACCAACTTTTGTCTAAATATGACATATGACTAAAACAAGTACAATCAAAGAGTTTGGGAGTTTCAGCTTATCAGAGGTTTTCTCCAAGTTTGACAGTTTGTTGGACAGTTTGCTTTAAGCTTAGTGAGCTGGAAGCTATTCTCTGAGTTTTTTTATTTATTTTTTTTTTTATTATTATTATTATTATTATTTCAGCACTGACAGAGGAAATCCCCAGGGCTTCCTAATTCTTATTTTGATCGCCCATCACTACCCGTGTTGTTTACATGTGTCGTAGTTTCTCTGATGTTTGTGATGTGCAGGTTAGGAAGAAACGTCCGTTGACACTGACTTACTCAATAATATGTTTATTATAAGGAAGAACAGCATCAGTCAGACAGAGACAGTCTGGGAGAATTCAGCCAAACGAACCTCTCCAAACCCCAACTGGAGGTCCCTTTTATATGCTCTAAACAAGGAGGGCAAATATGCAGTCACAACAAATAGTTTCAGCTAAAAGACCAAAATAGCAAACAGAGGGCCCTGTCAATCTTTCTCCTAAACCCAAGAGCCCCATCACTCAAACTCTTGGACATAGGTACCCTAATAAGGGTCCCTTCTAAAAGGAGAACGCATTCCATTGTAATAGACCATACCTCCCAGATTCCATATGATAAGTAACACATCAGATACTACACATGCATGTCCAGATTTCTTCTTCATTGTCTCATGTCTGTATAGTCAATACTTAAGTTTGTATTGTTTGTCAAAAGTTGCTAGAATTTTTACTTCTTTGAGTTACCGGTGCTCAGGGTGCCACTGCTGTTCAGACCTGAGCCAAAGAGATGTAAAGAGATGTACCTCTACAGCACAGCTAGCCATGCCCTCCACTTCATGGTGGGTTTGGCTTTTTGTTTTCCAATTTCTTCACAATGTTTCACTTTATGTTAGTTCTCATTGTTAGAATTATTTGTCTGCGATTGGTTTTTCACATCTCATCTTATGTTGACTTATGTTGACGGAAAGTCCATCTGTGTCTCCACCTGCCGTGTAGTTGCTCACATTAACATGACCATCTTAAAAAGAAAAGACAACTCTGTCCCAGAGCAGTTGAGGAAATAGCTTTACATGAGCCTCAGTGCACCCTCTGGGTTGTTTATATTGTTTTTTTATTGCTGTTATTTTATGAAAGGTTTTCCAAGCATGAACAACTGCTGGCTGTTAGCACATCTGCTTCCCTGCTTTCATAAAACCTCACGTCTGGGCTCCTGTTTTGTAGGTTATTCAGATCACGGCTAATAAACGATTTCCACGGGACAGAGATCTACATTATCATTTGTCTCTGTGCTTGGAATGATACTGTTTTAACCTGGAAAAATGTACCACATTTACAGACTGAAAGCATTTGACAGAATAGAATATCCTTCATTAGTCCCACAAGGAGAAATTTGCATATGTGTTGAGTATAGATATACTACAGTTCAAAAGTTTGGGATCACTTAGAAATGTCCTTATTTTTTAAAGAAGACCATTTTTTTTCAATGAATATAGCATTAAATGAATGATAAATCCAGTCTAGACATTGTTAATGTGGTAAATGACTATTGTAGCTGGAAACGGCTAATTTTTAATGGAATATCTCCATAGAGGTACAGAGGAACATTTCCAGCAACCATCACTCCTGTGTTCTAATGCTACATTGTGTTAGCTAATGGTGTTGAAAGGCTCATTGATGATTAGAAAACCCTGGTGCAGTTATGTAAAACATGAAGTTGTCTGGGTGACCCCAAACTTTTGAACGGTAGTGTGTGTGTGTGTGTGTGTGTGTGTGTGTGTGTGTGTGTGTGTGTGTGTGTGTGTGTGTGTGTGTGTGTGTGTGTGTGTGTGTGTGTATATATATATATATATATATATATATATATATTAAAAGAGATTTTGGATTATTTGCATTTGACCATTTGCAAAAAATGCTGCAGGAAATTAGGCTGTGTTTATATTTCAAAGAATGGAAGAAAATTCTTGCAGATTTTATGAGGTTATTGTGTTCAGATGAAGGTGAAGCTCTTTCACACCCCCACCCTGCCTGATGAGAGGATGTCATTGCCAAAGACAGAATTCTGATTGGTTGATTTTGGTGACCGCGATCCTAACTCATTTCGCTCTCTCCATGGAAACCAGAACAACTGGGGCCATCTTGCCACAAGCTTTTAGGAGATTGAGAAGGTAAATCTGCTTTGCATCAGCCCATCTGATATACCTCATAATCAACAAGTCCTGCATGATATGTGACCAGGAACAGCCAATGTCACTCCGACTGTAATATACAGCTCAAACCTGGGAGCAATAAAAGCACTTTATCCAGCGGTGAAAATGGTCTCAGCAGGGGAGGGGGTCGTCATGCAGCTGATGTTTGTGGCACCTTGGGCAATTTCCCTGTGCAGTCTGTGAATAATATTTTCCTTGCAAGTCCAGAATAGCCCTTTGTCATTTGCTTGCATAAGGAGATATATACCACACACACTAGCTGGGATTCAGTGGTGGAAATACTGAAGATTCAGTCTTTTATCAACCCTATTGCTACTATACATACATATAGATACGTATTGACTATTTTATTTGAGCACCGTCATTCTGTTAACTGAGGGAACTGCAATAGTCCGTGCTGATCTGATGCACAGTGACTTTGTGCAATTTTGAAATGTCAGCAGCACAAATGATTTGGTCAGGCTCTGTCTCTGGATAATATGATGCAAAGCTTGAGTAATCCAGCAGCCACAGTGTTACACAAAGACAGGGACTCTATTGGACAGGTGCATCCAGGTTCAAACAAGCTCATGCTTTTTTTTTTTCTGCACATGAATTGATTAAAGGGAGTGTAGGTTGGTTGCCTTGGGGGAAGATGTACTAATTTTAAGTACTACTTCAGTGTTTCATGTTGTTCCATATGACCTGCAGTAGCTTTCACTGTACCATATTCTCTGCCTGCTGTGAAGACTTAACTATGTAATCTCTTATTAATTTCTCAATTAATGTAAAACAGAAGTCATAAAATGCAAGCATTAAAGGCAAAAACCTTAACTCTAAATATAACGATCAGAATTGCTTCAGTTGAGGCCCTGAAGACCTTCAAATCTGACAGTATCTCTCCAAAGGATTTAATGATGAAGGCTGTTGTTATTTGTTTCCTCATGATGTTTACGTGGCCATGTCCTTCAATAGTAGAGTAATGTACATCATGGAAATGAGTGCATCTTTGTGCAGTTACTTACATGTTAAATGATTCAACATTGCATCACCTCCCAAGAACTACATCAGTTCTAAGTTTAACCATCGCATATTTGCTCTAACGTTACATTTGAAAATCAAATGTTTAGACTTATTATATTAAATGCACAAGTAGCAACTCAATGCAGCAAAAGCATGGACACCTTTAATTACTGAGATTCAAATCCTTATATTTTTAATACTTGGCATTATTTTATAATTAAAGAAAACATAGTTTATGTGCTTTAATCTTTAATTACAAGTTCAGTCCTCCTCAGCATTGAGGATACCAGTGCGGTACAGATTTCTAGAGAGATATTCTGCCATTTTTCAAATTTTTTTTCATATTCTCTTTGTTTAAGCTGTTCTGTTGCTCCACCTTGTGTGCTTTGGATGGTTGTCATGCTGGAATATTCCTCTTCTTCAGGCTTCTGCAGACTGGGAGTCATCTTGTCAGCCAGTAGTTTCTATTTTGGTTTATCCACAGGTATTCTTGGTACAACTTATAAATGTCCTGCCATCACCTTACAGCCCCACGTCATCACACTCTTACCTCTGTGCTTCACTGTCAGGACTATGCATCCACTGTGGTTGTCCTGGTCATGCTAAACATGCTGAATCCCATGTTGAACTAAAGAAATTATTAATCTCATAGTTTTGTACTGAACAGTAAACAGTAAAAAAAAATAAATAATTGTTGGGGCACACTAAAGACTAAACTAAAATCAAATCCTGTGTGAGTTCCTGGACTCAATCCAATGCTAAACATCCTCCTATGATATTGTGGACTGTTACTTGCTGCACCTGTACCCTTGTAGGTAGTTTGGTTTGTTTGCTTTGTATGTTTATTGTGTACTTAAGAAAATAGATGGGAGAAGTCTCCATTCTCCTAATGTGTCCAATTGTGTTGCATGAGTAGCTAAAAAGTCAGGCTCAGTCTCCAAAACGTATCATAACAGAACTAATATAGCTCGATCTTTGACTCAACTTGGCTGATGATTTATAAACTACTATATTTGTGTAGATTTTTAGAAAATTCTCCTGAGACAGCTTACTTAAATGCATTTTCTAACACAGCGAACTTTACTCAGTGTTCTCATAAAGACTTTTTTACAATTCAGCTCATAGTACAGACAGCTGGATTTGTTCAGATCTCAGATTCGTTGTGGGAACACTACATTATTGACACAGGAGAGTGAATGAACAGCAGACACCAGCTGTCTCTGAACACCTTCCCTAAGAAGAGGTCAGAGGTGATGAACCTGGAGTCCTTGACTGAACGATAAAAGTGGACACTCACATCTATAACTACACACCATCTTTAAACAGACACCTCCTCTGCTCACAGTACTGCAAGATGTCATTCAAATTTTAGATCTAATCCGTGAATCTTGTGTTTTCACTAACGCTCCATCAAATGCAAAACATGTGTATTAATATCTGTCAGTGAACATTACACTGTCATGTGAATGCATTCATCTGAGCATTTATAACTTATTAACATGCCAGGAGAGCACTTCATGATGAATATCAGAGCAGTCATCAGTGATAATGAGTTCTCAGATGGATGGAGGCCTGTCAGTGCTTGTGACACCCACTCCCACTTCTATGTAAAGCAAGTGGTCCAGCAGCCTCAGGAACACGGGGGTCTCCATGGCAACAGAGCTGCATGCCTCTTTTACCTCGAAGATGAGAACGGCGCAGTAGATACCGCACATCCACATAATGTCAATCAATTATGCATGAACCCTGGTGTTCAGACAGCATGTGATGCTGTTGGACAGAACAACAAAGAGCCACTAAACTGCTTTTTTTTCCTGTCGCTTTGTGTGGATACGTATCACACGCAGTGATAATGTTGTCATCGTAAGTCAAACGCACATCATTTCAGGGAATGGACCATAATGACACAGAAGAACCCAACATATATCACGTATCACTGCTCTGTGGAGCTGTTGATAGCGATATCTCTCAGTTGAATAACATAGCAGGCAATACAAACTGAGTTTTTAAAGTGTCTTTTCTCACGTCCTGCAGCCTGCTGCAGAAGGCCATGAATATTTCACCTCATTGTTTTTAGCCTCCTCTGCTCCCCAGGATCCTAAAGACAAAGCAACTACATTCTGCAACTCATTTGAGGACTCTCATAGGCTGTAAAATAGCCTCACTCCCAATGTTTCTGTTGCAATTTCATGGCCTGTTGATCCTATTTTGGGTCAATTTCTTCACAATGATGCTACATGCTGTATTCTCTAATCTGTTACTGCCCATTATAAAAGCTCAATGTGAAAGCAAATATATGGATTGTTCTTGTAATAATTGTTTTTGCATTTGTTACACACTAGTCTAGCACATGCACACTGGAGATTTTTGGCTGTCTTGCCACCAGATGCCCGACACTCTACTGGTGTTGGGAAAAAAAAAAAACAAGCAGAAGACAAAGGTGCATAAACATGAGTAAAGGCTAGCTGTCATCCCCTTAATGAGGTTAGTGAGTAATGGGCTGCAACACGGTTGTTTGTCACTGTTTGACATGTAGCATGTGGACAACTTCATCTAATCCAACTGTATCTATTAGATCCTGCTGCCCCCGACTGCCGGTGATCCATGGGAAATATAATAGTCTCCGAGTGTTCTATTGATTTATTGAAGAATCTAATGTTTCACAGAACATATGGTGCTGTACATGTCAGACAATGTTTTCACAGAATTTAAAAACTTAAAAATAAAAAATACCTACACTACCGTTCAAAAGTTTGGGGTCATCCAGACAATTTCATGTTTTCAATGAAAACTCACACTTTGATTCATGTGCCAATATAATTGCACAAGGGTTTTCTAATCATCAATTAGTCTTGTGGTGTGGAGCTGACAACTCCTATCCACTGGGTCCTCAGTTAGTGGCTAGAGGAACGGCCCTCAGATATGAGTATTAGCTATGAATAGCAGTCCCGGACCAAACTGCAGGCTGCCCTTTAGCAAAGCATAGCACTCGCCTGCCACCCATGCAGGGTTACGCAAAGATCCATTCAGGAAGCAGGAATGGTGATAGCATTGGTGGGTGAACATCGATAGACAGCTGTTTCTGTCACTGATGCCCGATTGTTAAGCAGGCGAACTGTAAAGAGTCAACGGTTAGGAAACTCTGCCCCCTTCGGTGGGGAAATGCTCCTGTGATAGTCTTGGCAAGTCGTCAATATTTCTGCTACTAGAAATTCATGATGAATTCAGATTACAGCTCCACGGTTGAAGCCTGTGCTACTTGGTCCCTTAAAAACATCTCCCAGAAATCACACCTCACCAACAAGTCATTATATGGCTCACATCCATGTCAACCATCATTAGCCCTGGCTGGACATGTGGTGAGACACAATGAAGCAGCTGGTCGAGTGCTGTTTTGGAAACCTAATGCTATCGTAAGGGCTGGCAGGATGAGCACAACATTAAGGAAGGTGCTAGGAGAAGACACTGGTTTGGAAGACAAATAACTGTTGACTGCAATGCTGGACAGAGGGAGCTGGAGGAAGAACTTTACTCATGTTGTGGCAATAGCCAAAGTGTATTATATAGAATGTATGGAGAAAGCGTATTGTTCTGTGCATTCACCTGACCACCCCACCCCATCAGCCCATCTGTTTTCCAGCCAGTAATATCGTTGCATTTTCCGCACACTGGGAGGGCCAACCCTACGACTTCCAGAGCAGTATGGGGGTGGCAAGTCAGTGACAGTTGGTTCCATGGTGTCGGCCTCTCCACGCTATCTGGTCAAGTTGTCCAAAGTCTCCAGTTACCGATTGCCGGCATAAGCCTGACTTTCCCCAAAGGACGCTAAGCTGCAGCGCAATTATCTCCGCCGCACACGTAAGTCGGCACGGACCTGTGAGTTTTGGTTTACTTTTCTTCCCCCTTATTTGTGTTTTATCCTCCATTCCCAAACTGGACGGCAGCGCTTTACTTTGGAATATTTGTTTCCTTGGAGCTGAATGAACAGTCGTAGCACACTTCCTTGTTTCTTTTTTTGTTGGATTTTTGAAAACCTGGAGTGGACTATTTACGTTTGGTGGTTTGAACTATGCAAAAAGGGGACTAATGGAAACCCAGACTGGCTATCTAATAAATAATTTGTGTTGATTATTAAAAGATTGTATTGTCTTCCTAATTTGTTGTGTGCAATTGTTGAGATATTTGGTGTAATATGGTCAATGAACCTGTATGTGGTCTAAAACAAGGTTTTTGTTTCAACATTGAACGTTTGTATGGTGCAACAGTATATGTTTTAGTTGAACCGCTACAATGTCACCGATTCCGTCAGATGCAGTTGACTGACTGACAATGAGCCTTTCAACACCATTAGCTAACACGATGTAGCATTAGAACACAGGAGTGATGGTTGCTGGAAATGTTCCTCTGTACCTCTATGGAGATATTCCATTAAAAATCAGCTGTTTCCAGCTACAATAGTCATTTACCACATTAACAATGTCTACACTGGATTTATCATTCATTTAATTCTATCTTCATTGAAAAAAAAATGTTTTTTTTTTTTCAAAAATAAGGACATTTCTAAGTGACCCCAAACTTTTGAACGGTAGTGTATGAAGTTTTTTATTTATTTCTTTATTTATTTTTGGTTCAAGTAAAATTCAGGAGATTTTTTTTCAAGTCACTCTATTTGTCCAATAACTTTGTCCATTGAAAGTATCCCCAATGAACAGCCAGATTACTACAATGTACCGTGACATGATTAATGGATTTGCTGACTTGTCCACAAGCAGATCATGTTTTATTCATTTTTTTTTTAATTAGTAGACTGTAATTCTAAAATGTGTAGGTAATGGCCAGATTGTGATGATACTCAGAGGCATGACTCAACAATAGCACTGATGAACAACCTCTTGTAGTTTTGAGCAAAAACTAATTAAAATGTTCAAATGGTGCAGTGAGTTGGCACCTTGCATTATTCACATTATTATGACAGTTTGTGCAGACGGTGCCTATTTCTCACAACAGCCAACATGTCAGCTGTACAAACATTTGTTGTTGCTAGCTAGCAACATATGAAATGGCCATATGTGTGTAATGTGACTGCTGATATTGTTCTCTATTCTTTTTTCCCCCGTTTTCTGCATGTCGAAGTCACAAATCTGCAATGGAGTTTTCACCAAAGCTGAAGCATTTTAATAATTCACATTTGTTTGTGTGGGTGACTGTAGTGATTTTTTACAGTCAGTCATACATTCCCAAATAATTCAAATGAAATAAAATAACACCTGAAGATAGGAGGTTATATAAAGTGTTAAAACATCTACTTTTTGTTTTTGTTCCTTTTAACCGTGACAACTATCTTAGCCTGACCTCAGCCAAGAGCTTTGAGTTGTGTAAATGTCTCCCAATAATTACATTTATGCCGCTGCAACGAAACCACATTCTCAATTACATTTTGGGGGAAACACATGTTCTGGCTGAATACATTTGTTCGTCACATATCATAGACGTGTCCCAAATAAGCATGGCTGTGCCTTTCATTTTATCGCTTTACTGTTACTCCTTTTCAGCTGACTAGTCATGCTCAGGATGGGGTCGTATTCAGCACCATGGTAACCTGAAAAATGGAGGGTAAGCTTCAAACATGTTGTCAAAGGGTCTATTTCAAACCGAAAAGGCGGTATTTTTCTAACCCTTACCATGTCATTATGGTGCTGAAACCTAACCAAACAACAGGTGAAAATCAAAAGTACAAATATAACTTAAGTATAGGGATAATGGTCTGGACCCTGGTCTCCTAAATAAATGTGTGTTCCTGGTTTATGTCTCCATTCTCATTCCTTGGACTTTAAGGCTTTCAATCTAGAAGCCTTTTCTGCTCTCTTAAAGTGTTACCTTGTGGTAAAATACAATTTTCTTTCAAAATGAAAATGAGAATGCAGTTTAGTTGTATAAGAATTTATTTTTTTGCAGAGTTGCACCCAGAGGTTGCCTCAGCTCTGTCATACAACCATTCTGAAAGAAACTGACAAATCACCTGCTTTAAGAGTTGTGAGAAATTTGTTGCATACATTTTTGTTTCCCAGGAGATTTATTCATTTTCATGGTGACCTTTGTACAATGCTCACAACATTCAAAAATGTCCCTTTTCACATAAGGTGTCATGGGCCTTGCTTAGCCCCGCCCCCTTCTGGCCATCCGCTCATCCGCAGGTGTGTCTCCAGCTGCGGCTCTCGGCAGCTGCTGATCAGCCTGGATTGAGTGCAGTTGTGGAAGTCTCACACCTGCAGCTCATCCCATCACCACCATAGACTATAATGACCGGCTTCACACGGCAGTCGAAGTCGGATCATCCAGCCTGCATTGTTGTCTCCAGTCTCCGAGGTGCACTGAGCCTCCGGAGCAGCCTGTTTTCCCCCCAGCTGTCCTCCTGATGTGAGGACATGGACTTTCCCCGGTAGTCCTCCAGAATAGGACTGGGACCCTGCCGTCCTCTGAGAGAGAGGACGTGGACCTTCCCCTGTCCCGGTCGGCCGGCCCACTCCCTGAAGAGGACTCGCGTCATCTCTGGCAGCCACGCTCCGCTGGACAGCTGACCCCCAGGAGCCTGCCTTCCTCCCTTACCCGTAGTGAATCCTGGCCTTTGTTGGCGTTATAGTTTGTGTTTGTATTTTTGCAAATAAAACCTTGTTAAATTACAGTCTGCCTGCTGTCTGCTCTGTGTGCTCTCACTTTGGGTTCAATTTTGCCACTGCACCGTAACACAAGGTACTGTATTATGTGGTATTATAGAGCAACTGCACATGATCCTCAGAGGAAGAACCCTGTAACATTTTGGTAACACATTCACCATTTTTCCATCCATTATCTACACACTGCTTAATCCTCATCAGGGTCATGGGGGCTGGAGTCTATCCCAGCTGACTGAGGGTGGAGACACCTGGACAGGTAACAGTCTATCACAAGGCTACACATCGTAACAAACAATCACACTCACATTCACACCTCCGGACAATTTAGAATCACCAGTTAACCTCAGCATGTTTTTGGACTGTGGGAGGAAGCTAGAGAACCTGGAGAAAACCCACACATGTACAGGAGAACATGGAAACTCCATGCACAAAGATCCTGGGAAGACCGGGACGTGAAGTGCTAGGGTCAATATATAATTGAGGGACTTTTGAAGTCCATGGGATATATCTCACATACATTTTTATTAAAAGTAAAAAATAAAAAAATAAAAAAACATGTTTTTATGTTCATTATGACGATGTCTTTACTGTTTCCATATTTATTTATTATGGAAACAATCAGTTTTTAACAAAAATGACTGGATATCACTAAAATATCAAATAACCATCCGCATCTAATAACAGCCACCTTCTAATTAGCTCAACAATAATAGCATGAGCTGATTCAGAAATGGTTTTGATTGTGTTCTTTTTATTAAGTTGAGATAATCATGACAGATATTTCTTTTTTGGCAATATATCAAATTTTAGATGGAAAATAACAAATTGTATCTGTGTCTGAGAAATCACTTTCCACTAAGTTCCCCATTACAAAAACACCTCTCAAGAAAGTGTGTTAATTCCAGATCACATGACCTGCTCCACATGATGTCATTTCCTCCTGAAGAAAAGACTGGCCAGACTCCAAGGCTTTCTGACTTATTTAATATAAAGTAGTCAACAGGTTTACTGCAATATCTTTATAAATAACTTTCAATTTCAGTTTTACTCAATTGTATCTATAATATTTAGAAGAATCTCTAAAAATGCCATGTGGTGTTTGGTTATAGGCGGCCATGTTGATTTTAGGCCTGAAAACAGCAAAAATGTTAACTATGATACCTTTCAACTATGTTAGAAAAAGTCCTGCAACCACCAAGCCACCATGCAGCCCACAGATTCACCAGTCATTCACAACCAAAACCTGAAGAAAACGCATGTAAGGCATGTTTATCTGCAGGCATACTGGTCATTTTGCACTCTCAGTCACTTGACATTTGAAACATTTCCTCAGCAAATGATCCATGCCGCCCGATCAGCCTCTCCATCCATTATAATCAACACAAACTTCGTGATTTTGCTTACCTGTTGATCATCTAAAGCCAGGGGCCATCAATTTCTGTATTTCCTGGATTAAAATGATAAGAGAAAAATGTCTTCTTTTTCATCAATCAATCAGTCTCCAATTAAACAGCACTTCTTAATCGATTGATTAATGTGAATTAATGAGGAAGGCTCGCTGCTGTGTGTAAAATGACAAATGTCGAGCTTAGGAGAGGCACTGTGGCTATCATGGACTAATCATAATGGACTAATCCATTAACAAGGATTCAGCAGCAGGGGTTCATTAACTGAGGTAGACGTGTGCAGCCCTAACTTTTATCTCTCAGCTCAAGTCCCTTCAGAGAGACACATTAGTTCTCTGTTGTGCTGTGGGAATGCCAGCAGAGAATGTGTGATTCTTTATGAGTGCAGTGATGTGTGTTTGCGTACATGTGTATGGAGTATACTCAAATGGCAAGTTTTGAAAGAATTACCAGATGGCTGTGTTCTTAGGGGGAGATTGCCAAGGTTAATGATAATGAAGAATTAACAGGATTGATGTGTAATTAGACTGATGGATGGAGTCACAGGGAGCGTGTATTTGTGAGAGTGTGTGCACGTACACACACACACACACACACACACACACACACACACACACACACACACACACACACACATGCACGCACACACGCACAGGCACGAATCGATGCCATTACAGAGCACAATTCCCGCAGGTCTATTATAGCCAGCTCATCTTCAGACATGCAACGTGAGTTTAATGTGATGGAGGACATAGTTTAAATGCCATACCATCATCATATAAAGTAGGTTCACACACGAGTGTGCACGTGCATGCACACACATGGAACACCGTTAAAGGACATGTCAGCTGCTTTGAGGTTGCCTTGTCTCACCTCTGTGTGAGGACGTGCTGTGGTTTGCTGGTGATTTTCCATTGGGGCACACAGACGGATGATGGCTTCAGATGTGCTTTTTTTTGCTTCAGAAATTCAGACCAACACAATTTAAATTCACCATTGATTTTGAAAAAAAAAAAATCCAGATGATTTACCTCCAGAGTTAGATGGCCTTGCTGGTGTAACACAATAGTGCAAGGCCCTAGTGAAGCCATTTCTGTCATTTCCTGTCTCACCCACACAGCCACCTCCAACCAAGAGACTTTCTTCCTCTGCCTTTGGCTCGCTCTAACCTCCTCTGTGCTTTCACCCCTAAATAAAGCAATCTGTACTTCGATAAGGGCCTCCCTGGATACTGTAATTGGCTCCCCTCTGATTGAACCTGAAATGTCTTATTGGAAAAAATGAGCACCGTATACAGTCATATATTCAGGTTTTCAGCTTTATTCTCCATCTGCAGAAATGAAAGAAAGAATTATGTTGGGATATATCTGTCTGTCAGTGCTCAGTTGGTTTCAGTTTTTGTTCATTTGGGTTGACATTCAGCTGCAGTACACTTGTTTTTATGGTTACTCACCAGAACTGCAGCTCTTTTCTTTCTCTGAGCATAATTACGTCCCACTCTTTTCTTTGTTTTTTTAATTATTTTGGGGGGGTTAATGGAAAAAAAAATGTACCAAAAAATGTATTTTAATGTCACTGCAGTGCTTTTGCCATGATTTAACAATTCCATGGTATTCTTCTTTAAACGCTTAATAGTTTGTTTCAAACAGACATGTTCTCTGTCCAGTAAATACTGTCTGCTTTCAGAGTTATTGCAAAATCTCTGTTTAATGCCACCTGAGGCCACTTAACAATCCATTTGAATATTAATGTACTAACCGAGCAATGAATGCACTGTGAATTACAGTATTTGTCTGAAAGCTCTGGAGTAAGATTTCATGGTAATTACACAATAAAATTACAGCTCTATTGCCCTTCTGTTGCCTCTGATTTGATAAAATTGTTAAAATATTAAAAGCAGTAAGCAGGTATTTGTGCTGTGGCTACCAACACAACTTTTGAATGATATTTTGAAGATAAAATGACTGCCAAGAACTGCAGTGATTGCATGATCAAATCGAAACTAATCCTAATTCTAACATGTTGATGCTATAAAACCTACACGTGGCAGAATTGTGGCCTGATCCTTTGTAATTTAAACTACCTTCTCTCTATAGAGAATGCGCTTCATCCTCTAGTTGACAAAAATTTTTGAGCAATGTCTTGTGTAAAGATGAGATCCACCCTCTGGAGCTCATTTAACACAGCTTACAGTACGCTGAGTTAGCCACCAGGTTTGCAAGTTTCACTTCAAGGAGGATGACCAAGAAGAATGATAAACCCTTAGACTCTCTAAAAAAAAAACCTCTGACAAGTAGAAGAATCAAGATTTTGAAAGAAAAAATGTTGGATTCTGTAGTGCATACTGGTCTGGCTAAATAGTCTGCACTAATACTGTCTAGTATAAGTCCTAAGCCATGATTCTCTGCCAGAAACCGGCAGGTTGCTCCCTCCAGGTTGGGAGGGAGTTGCTTCCCCAAGTGAAGGAGTTCAAGTATCTCGAGATCTTGTTCACAAGTGATGGGAAAACGGAGCGAGGGATGGACAGGTAGATTGTTGTGGTGTCAGCAGTAATGTGGGCATTGTATCGAACTGTCGTGGGGAATAAGGAGCTGAGCTGTAAGGTGAAGCTCTCAGTTTACCATCCATCTATCTTCCAACTCTCACCTATGGTCATGAGCTCTGGGTAGTGACTGAAAGAACAAGATCACGAATACAAGTCCAAGCCCAAATGAGCTTCCTTCATCGGGTAGGTGGGCTCAGCCTTAGAGATAAGGGGAGAAGCTCAGACATCTGGAGGGAGCTCGGAGTAGAGCTGCTGATCCTTTGTGTCGAAAGAAGCCAGTTGAGGTGGTTTGGACATCTGATTCAGATGCCTTCAGGGAGACTTCCTTTGGAAATTTTTTGGGAGGAGACTCTGGGGTAGACCCAGAACTTGCTGGAGGGATTATATATCTCATCTGGCCTGGGAACACCTCGGGATCCCCCAGAAAGAGTTGGAAAGTGTTGCCGGTAGGAGGGACGTCTGGAATGACCTGCTTCATCTGCTGTCTCCATGATCCGGCCCTGGATAAGTAGAAGAGGATGGATGGATGGATGGATGGATGGATGGATGGATGGATGGATGGATGGATGGATATACTGTATAGTGTTGTTATGCCTGAGTGTGTTTCCCATACACTCTTTCACACACATTCACACACCAATGTCAACAGACATGAAAGATTTCTGTCTGCCATCAGGAGCAGCTTTGGGTTCGGTGTCTTGCCCAAGGACACTTGTGCATGTGAAGATGCCAGGGATTGAACCACCAACCTTGTGATTAGTGGACAACTTGCTCCTTGGGGGTCCATGAATTTCTTCCCAAATTTTACTGCAATTTTTCCAATAATCACTGAGATATTTTATTGAAAGTCCAAACATAAACCTGTGGGTGGTTTTAGAAGGAAAGCTGAGGGATATATGAGAGCCTGTCAGCTGAAAATTTAGTGCTAATCCATCAAGTAAATGTTGAAATCTTTCAGTGAGTAGGTGAAACTGACTTGCCGCCAGAACAGTCAGAGGATCACCAAAGTAATTTGATTTGATTCTTCCTGAATTTCTGTAGCAGTTATGATGCAGGTACCTAAATTCATGGCAATCCAAATAGAATATCTTGAAAACTGTTCAGGTATTGTCATCTTTTGATTTGGTACTATCGTGAGCAGGGGTCCAGATGAATGCCATGACTCAAATGAGCATTTATAGAGTTGTGTTTTAACAAACTAGAAACTATAGCAGTGAACATGATGTTGTTTCTAGTCATTACTGAATGAATCAGGCAAGAAAACAACATCACAGACAGATCCCCAGCTTCCAAGAACTTCAGTGATCAGACCACAGCTAATGATGAAGTTTACGCCAGCTTTTTGGAATGAGCTGAGAGTGGTATGCACATGTGGTTAAAAAAAAAAATTAAAAATTAAAAAAGAAGATGAGAGACTAAATTTAAAAAAAAAACAGTGTCTGTTTCTGCTGTTAGCTGACTGAAAATGGCTAGCAACATGTCCACTAAAGCTCACTAATGACTTCTGTTTCAAACACTTTGTACATTCTGCTATCAGCACTAGAAACTGAATCATTAAGTCTCTGAAGTTTCACAATGATGATATCACAATAAATCAAGGTTTACACAAAATTTGATGAATTAATGATAATGGGGGCACTGTCAGCATCTAGACAACAAAAACATTTGTATTGACTCTGCTTATTTCACTGTTTGGCCCTAAAGACTTGTAACACTACTGCCTTTATTTCCACCAATCAGTCATACTATGACCACCTGTCTAATACTGTGTTGGTCTCCTTCATGCTGCTAAAACTCCTCTGACCCAGTGGTTCATGGATTCAGGACCTCTGGGGATGTTCTGTGGTACCAGGATGGTAGCAGTGAGTTCTGTGGGTTCTGTGGGTTGCAGGGTGGGATCTACCTAGATCAGGCTGATCCTGGACCATCCCACAGATGCTCAATAAGATCTGGATCTGGGAATGTGGAACCCGGGTGAACAACTTAGCTCTGTCGTGTTCCCCGGGTCACTCCTGAGCAGTTTTTGTGGTGTGTCAGGGTGGACTGTGCTGCTGAGGGTGGAAACTGGCATCAAGGATTGCTGTTGCCATGGAGAGTAGGGAGTTGTTTGACCTGCAGTGTTTAGGTGGGTGGTACATGTCAAACATCCACATGAAGGTTTCCCAGTAGAACATTGCATTAAAACAAGATGATCAATGTTATTCACTTCACCTGTCAGTGGTCAGAATGTTGTGGCTGATCGGTGTATATAGCACTCACATAGCACATACAACAGGCTTAGCATTAATGAGTGTTTTACAATGACATACCCAAAAAAAAGAGTTATTTTTTTTAAAAAAAACTTAAAATAAAACACAAAGCAAAAAATCTAAAAGCAATGAGTTAATTTACACTTAAAATAAAACTATGCAAGACTCCAGTGTGAAGTCAGGAATAAACTAGAGTGTACCTCAAGAGCCAAGAACAATAGGAGACATAAAAATGGAAAGAAACATGTCCATACAAACAAACATTTAAAAGTGATTTAAAAGAAAATAGTGATGTGGTACCTGCTGCTCAGGTAGGGTGTTCCACAAACAGCAAATGCTCTGTCTCATTTAAGCCTTTATTATACTTTTGTGCGGATGTGTATATGAACAACCGCGAACAGCTGTGAACACAGTGGGAGTCCGTTGGGAGGACCTATGGTCATGTGTTCATGCAAAGAATATCTGCATACCGTGGGCTTGCTGACTACTGCTGAGTTTGCACACTACCGCCTTTGTATTATAGTCACTGTACATGGGGACAAGAAAAAAATTCTGTCATGCAGACCCACTCACAGATGCAGAAAACAAACACTGACTTTAAACTTTAACTGAGAGGAACACTCAGCAGGTTCCTGTCTGAGGATCTCCAGCTGTTCATTGGTTGGTAAGAGGACAGTTAGTAGTATTGATATATATATACACTGTTCAAAAGTTTAGGGTCACTTAGAAATGTCTTTAGTTTTTGAAAGAAACACGGTATTTTTCAATGTAGATAACAGTAAATGAATGATAAATCCAGTGTAGACATTGTTAATGTGGTAAATGACTATTCTAGCTGGAAACAGCTGATTTTTAATGGAATATCTCCATAGAGGTACAGAGGAACATTTCCAGCAACCATCACTCCTGTGTTCTAATGCTAAATTGTGTTAGCTGATGGTGTTGAAAAGCTCATTGATGATTAGAAAACCCCTGTGCAGTTATGTTTGCACATGGATAAAAGTTGCAGATTTCATGGAAAATTTTATTTTATCTTTAGAAAACTGTCAGACATATATTTTTTTAAATGAGAGTGAGAGGAGATATTGTGACCAATTGAAAAAAATAAACAATTTGTCAGTTAGAATCAAAACTACTTCACAGCCAGCCCAGACATGCCAATCCAGTGACTCAGAATTCTGTGGTCAGTTTCATTAAAAGCTGCTTTTAAGTCTATCAGTATAAGAATGTAACATCCACCAGTATCATCTGCTCTTAAAAGATCATTTGCCACTCTAACAAGCACAGTCTTAGTACTGTGACACTGTTTAAAACATGACAAATGTTGGTCATAGATGTTTCATTTTAACACTTTGAGAAGTTGTAGGAAGACAGTCTTCTCAAAGAGTTTCAGAATAAAAGGTGATTTTGAAATTGGTCTGTAATTGCTGGATCGAGGCCGAGCTGTTTGATGAGTGGTTGCACACAGTCAGCCTTCAAATACTCTGGAATGCAGCCAGAGGATAAAGAACTGTTAATTATTGAGAGCAACCAAGGGGCAGTCGCATTCATCACTTCACAGGGAAATTTTGGAGGGATTATATCTACAGAGCTTGAGGATTGTTTGAGGTGTGCCACAGTGTTCATCAGCTCTTTTAAAGAGACTCACATAAAAGTTGATCAAATAGCAGGGTTAGGGCAGGGGGCATCAAAAAAACAAAACAAAAAAAAAAAAAACCTGGAGCTACAGGCACAAATTTGAAGACATTCCTCATTAGATGGCTTTCACTGATTTATACGCACAGGATTTAGACACAGTCTGTAGGGTTAAAAAGAGTTCTAGGGCTTTGCCTATTGGTGTGAACTATCCATCCATCCATCCATTATCTATGCACCGCTTAATCCTCACTAGGGTCGCGGGGGGGGCTGGAGCCTATCCCAGCTGACTCGGGCGAAGGCAGGGGACACCCTAGACAGGTCACCAGTCTGTCGCAGGGCTACATATATAGACAAACAATCACTCTCACATTCACACCTACGGGCAATTTAGAATAATCAATTAACCTCAGCATATTTTTGGACTGTGGGAGGAAGCCGGAGTACCCGGAGAAAACCCACGCATGCACAGGGAGAACATGCAAACTCCATGCAGAAAGATCCCAGGAAAGCCGGGACGTGAACCAGGGATCTTCTAGCTGCAAGGCGAAAGTGCTAACCACTACGCCACTGTGCAGCCCATTGGTGTGAAATAAAATAGTGAAATAGTTTGACCTCATATTTCTAAACTGTTCATAAAAAAAAACAAAACTCTTCAGCTCTTCCATTTGTTAATAATGTACCAGGACTACCAATCTCCTTAAAGGGTTAGAGTTGGGGCTGCTGAACCTACAGTTACAAACCAGTCAATTAAGTGGAATAAATCACAAAGAAGTTCATGGTTTTCTGCTCAACTTTTTGTTTCGATCATTTTACTATTTAAGAAATAATACAAAAATACACCGATCACCCACAATTTTCTGGCCACTGACAGGTGAAGTGAATAACATTGATCATCTTGTTTTAATGCAACGTTCTGCTGGGAAACCTTCATGTGGATGTTTGACATGTACCACCCACCTAAACACTGCAGGTCAAGCAACCCCTCAACCCCCCATGGCAAGAGCAATCCTTGATGCCAGTTTCCACCCTCAGCAGCACAGTGCATCCTGATACACCACAGAAACTGCTCAGGAGTGACCCGGGGAACACGACAGAGCTAAGTTGTTCACCCGGGTTCCACATTCCCAGATCCAGATCTTATTGAGCATCTGTGGGATGGTCCAGGATCAGCCTGATCTAGGTAGATCCCACCCTGCAACCCACAGAACCCACAGAACTCACTGCTACCATCCTGGTACCACAGGATGGGGATGCCCAGAGGTCCTGAATCCATGAACCACTGGGTCAGAGGAGTTTTAGCAGCATGAAGGAGACCAACACAGTATTAGGCAGGTGGTCATGATGTTACGTCTGATCAGTGTACATTTCTTCAAATAATCTTACATTCTTTGACCACCGTTTATTGGGTCAGTGGAGCCCATTGCTGATTGTTTGCTATAGCATCACAGCCAGTTAATCCACACAGGAGTCGGACTGTTTACAAAGGTGAGAGATATGTCATTTAGATTAACAGTGATCACAGACAGAAATAAAACATAGGAAAACATTGATAGCATATGTTGAATTAGCCCGTTTGGTCCACTGGCTCCAGCCAAACTTGAAACTAGAAAAATTCAGATTGCACAGTTGCCAAAATATGCCGACCTAAAATTAGCTGCCTGATCTGAGAGGATTCAGTTGTGGAGATTCATGAAGGAACCAAATCATCAACATGGACAGACATCATGCAATGAGTCCTGCAAACAGATCATGGGGAAGTCAGAAAACTGCACAAATCTATTATATTGCTATTTATTCCAATACATGCACAGCATTAGAATTTAGAGGATAAAACTGACTGCTGATCTCAGCACAGGAGAACTGAAGTAATCATGGATACACAAATAAATGAATCCACCAAGTCTTCTGCTCTGTCATGAGCCTCAGTGTTACATTTCCAGTTAAATCTGCTGTAGAGCTGACAACCAGGTGTCTGTAGACCTCCAACAGTCTGCTTGTATATGTCTGGAAGAGGAACTAGAAACAGTGTCGACCAGTACAGACCCAAACAGACCACAGTCCCATCATAGTTTGTAAAATGCCCATGTGTGACTCATATTGGGCAGAGACTCGCATTGTGTAACGACAACAACCGCTGTCACAATAGCTCTGCAAGCTGTCAGTTGGCAAGCTTGTTAGCTGGGTTGCTAATGAGACAATGAGTCTGTACAATTGATTCAAGAGACGTATTTTCACTGAGTGCTGTTTAATAACTGTAAAACCGATGGCTCTTTTGTGAAGCAGTTTATTCTGACAGAGGAGGTTCCTCTATTATGTACTCATGCTCAGCACCATCAAGATTTTTTTTTGACTGGTCAGGTTCAAGAGAGTTGAACACTAATTGAAGCAATTTTATTGAAATTAATGGATTTTTTTTCATTATATTTCACAGATTTAATAGCGTGTCTACTGAGCCTACTGCATGAATGCAACCACTGAAATGAGAGCTAAAAGCTACTGTTAATCCTGTCAATACAGCTAGAAGGCATAACACAGGGCGGTGTGTGGTCTCCTCTGAAATCAACATCTTGTTGAGACAAGTTAAGAATGGAATACATCACATTAAATATCCCATCACAGACTAAAGTAAATACACAGTATCTGCAGTGGGAGTGTTGCTGACCCTACAGTTACAGACCTGAATTATCACACTGACATTGTAGCATATATCATTAGCTTTAGTGCGGACATGTGTGGCAACTAAAGCCTTCTGGGTAAACTCTCTGCCAGCCTGTCAGTGGAGCACCAACTTCATGGCAGACAGGAAGCAGCAGTTAAGTATGAAGAAAACCAGATATCCCTTCGCAGTCAGGACTGGTAGGAGTGTGCTCTACATGCTGCTCTCATCCCTAACAACTGCACCTCAGGAGATTGTCTGTTAAACTGCTTAAACCCACCCCAAAGTGTAGAGCTGCACATTCAGTTCAACACTAAAGTCATCAGGACTCAGAACAATCAAGATTGCAGACAAAAGGTCCTGGTGCTGACTTTTCCTCCACTCACAAGATGTGAAGTGGTCGACATTTTTACTGTTTTCAGGCCTAAAATCAACATGGCTGCCTATAACCAAACACCACATGGCATTTTTACAGAAAGATTCTTCTAAATATTATATATACAATTAGTAAAATTGAAAATGAAAGTTATTTATAAAGATATTGTAGTAAACCTGTTGACTACTTTATATTAAATAAGTCAGAAAGCCTTGGAGTGTGGTCAGTCTTTTCTTCAGGAGGAAATGACGTCATGTGGAGCAGGTCATGTGATCTGGAATTAACACACTTCCTGGAGAGGTGTTTTTGTAATGGGGAACTTAGTGGAAAGTGATTTCTCAGACACAGATACAATTTGTTATTTTCTGTATAAAATTAGATATATTTCCAAAAAAAGAAATATCTGTCATGATTATCTGAAGGTAAAAAAAAGAACACAATCAAAACTATTTCTGAATCAGTTCATTTTATTATTGTTTAGCTAATTAGAAGGTGGTTGTTATTAAATTTGGATAGTCATTGAGCAGTTATTTTTTTATTAATAAGTGATTGTTTCCATAGTAAATAATTATGGAATTTGTAGTCATGAACATAATGAAAATAAAAAAATACTTTCTTTTTATTTTTTTATTTTTTTACTTTTAATAAAAATGTAGGCAAGATATATCCCATGAACTTCAAAAGTCCCTTAATTATTTCTTGACCCCGTTAGTGAATTCAGGCCATGTTACTCTGCTCTGGTTTTCAGATGCTCTAGCTAACCTGCTTTTCCTGTTTAGTTCTCTGTGCTGTTCCTTGCACCTGCCTAGACCTCCTTTCCCTTGCTGAACTCTCCGTTGCACACTCACCCAGCCTGGACCCTGGTTCTAATCTGGACATCTGTCTTTGGATCTTCAACCTGGCACCCCAGCCCTGGGAACCCCTTCACTTCATTCCTTCTCAAAGTAGTTTCTGGTAGACTTATGTCTCGTTTTGAGTAGTGTTAACTATCGTAATCCTGACTATTATATTATGTAGTTTCTAGTCAATGTTTAGGGTTTGGGCTTGTTACAGTGTTGTGGTTTAGTGTTGTGCTTTGCCACACATTCAGCACAGGTAGTTTGTATTCTGAGCTCCAGTGTAGTGTTGTGCAGTGCCAGGCATTCTGTCCCACTACTGTTTATACTGTATACTGTTGCCACATTCTGTCCTAGTGCTTTCTTTACTGTGTTCCCAGTAGTGTGGTGCTGTGTGCCTGGCTTCAGGGAGTTCGAATCAGTCCCTGGTTCCCCGGAAACTTTCCTAGCCTTGTTGTACTTGGTTCTGGTCAGTTCCACGTCTCATACTGAGACTATATTCTCAGGATTAAGTCTGTACTGTCGTCTGAATGACAGCAACCCTAAGTTAATTGTTCATCACAGGTTTCTGTAGCTTCTGCATTTTGCTTTTCACCTGCCGAGTGATACTTTTGGTTCCCTTAGAGTGTTTTCCCCAGAGGTTGTGGTTTCCCTTGCTTCCCAGTCTCCCCATAGCCTCCCAGTCTTTTCCCCTTCTGCGTTCCCCTTGGTTTACCTCCTCTTCCCTCTCATTCCCTTCCCCTGCTTGTACTATTGTATCAGTAAGGTACATTCTCCTTTATTCTGCTCTGCTGTGTTTCTGTGTCTGCATGTGGGTCTTTCTGTGATTTCATCATCTTGGACACAACCTCTTACAGCTCCTCCTGCTGGTAGGTGCTCCAGAACATCAGAAGAACCTGATACATGAACAGTCTGATACTGTCAGGTGTACCTTCTCATTAGAAACTGTAAAGTTTACAGTCCAAACAGTTTTAATGTGCACATGGCATGTATATCTTTGTATTGTCCCCAAAAAAATTTAAATGTAAGCGTGATTATCCTGTTTATAGCCATACATGTGTATACTTTACAATTCTACTACATTACTCATTTAATATTTCTACCAGTACTTTTTCATTCTTGCATGCAATTTACAGTCTGGGTTGTACAAGTGCAGGTTGTTGTTGCTGCCTTTTCATAGATTTATTAATTTACCTATCTACTATATAATTTGTCTGTATGATTACCTATCTTCAGTGCCCTTGTTGTTAGCTGTATGTGTTTTATGAGTATTTTCCTTAAAATTGTATATGTTTGCTGTATGTAAATGCACACTTGTCCACTAAAACTGCTTTTGATTCATTCTTTGTGGCTGACTATTATTTTGGCGGGTGGCTGCACTGTTAAAATGTATTTGTATTTTAAAAGGTCCACCAGAAAAATAGTTGTAACTCCTGTTCTGCGAGTTTGTGTATGGGGACCATATTTACTCCAGCAAGGAATGTGGTGGAGTTATGTGACGATCGGTGTCTTTTTGTTTATTTGTCTGTTTGCCTGTCTGTTAGCAACATGATGCGACTTATAGTCTGGATCCACGGATTTGTTAAAGATTTCTGTATCATTGCCAGATAGCGGCATGGTGTCACTGTCACCATGGCAACAAGTGAACACTACATCAGCTGTCTTCTAATGATGACATGATTGTGATCCTGCTACAAATCCATAAATCCACCGCTGAGGACTTATCAGGACTTATCCATCAGAAATGATCCAAGGAACAACTGATTAAATTGTGGGGGTGTTTCTGAGTCCCATCAATTCCTGCCACCCGCTACATATTTAGGTCACGTGATTCGGTATCCGTACATAACGTACACATGCATAACACACGCCTGTGCTCAGGTCAAGGTCATTCTGTTTGTGGGTACATCTATATTAAATGGATGCTTTCTATGTTGCCATGATTTCTGATCATCAATAACTAATAAAAAAATGCTGCATTTCAGACAAGGCCTGCTGACAATCACATGACCACAAATTTTATTAAGATTTCTTCTGGTGGAGATCATACAACAACTGAGCAGCCTTGGTGGTGTACTGTGCGCTAAATGCTTTTCTTGTTTAGTCTGTGGTGGCTGTGACCATCTCAGGACACCTCTTGGTTCCGTCCCTGGCATAATGAGCTGCTTAGACTTGTCTGGACTCAGTTGAATACTTCTCTTTAAGTGGCAACACCAATCAATTCTCATTTACTCATACTGAGGTTTAACCTTATAACTTGTGAATAATAAATTCTTATTAAATTGTATACACCATCACTCAGCAGTGTAACAGTTCTCTGCTGTATGAGTTTTCAAACCACAGAGAAATGCTCGGGGCCTAACTTTTCATAAGCGCGTAAATCTGAAGCTGCTCTTTGGAAAATGAATAACTGATAATTTTGCAGATCTAAATGTTTTATTTCTTTACTCAACTCCTTTTTATTGTAAAGTAGTTTTTAGAAGAGTTCTGAATCAGGAAGTATCCATGTACACCCAGTGGACACCTTCCACCAGCAGCACAGCTTTGAGCTCAGCCACACTGACAGGAGAGCTAAGACTCAGGCGGTGCTGTTATTAAGATGTGACATTTGCTGTATGCACAGAATACATTTGGAATTTGTTTTCTCTAACTGTAAGCCTTTTTGGCTGCCTTTGCTTTTTTTTCTTCCGTTCTCAAGTTTAATGTTTATTCCATAGTTTGGAACGGAAAACACAAACCAGTATAATAATGCATTTTGTCTTAAATTCAGGTTCACAAAAGAAAATAATTTTCCTGCTTCTTGACTATATTAAAATCTTTTACATTTAACAGCAGTTAAACATCAGAAGTCAGTTCAGCATGCACTAGAAGTCATACACTGCATGCATGTACGCTGTTAGAAAGACAGTATGTTCACAGGGACACATGTAAGAGAATCAAATAACCTGGGAATGAGTGTTTATTCTTGAGCTTGGGTAACAGTATGTGTTTGGGAGAACCAAATACAGTGGTATGGTTCGTTCCAGAATTGGAGAAAATTTTACGTCCCACCCATCAAATTCCAAAAAATCCATGTAGAAAACACTGAAACATGCAGTTGTTGTGTAAATGCTCTTGTCCTGAGACCAACTCTAAAAAAAATAGGAGAAAAGAACGTTTGAAAATATATTTTTTTAAATACCAAGTAAGTGTGAAGTTCCCCCTAAAATGCCATTTTTCTCTTGTCCCACCCCCCTGATGACCACATTGAATCTCCAATAAAACAGTAAAAATGGAATTTAAATGGAATTTATTTTTTTTATTGATGTCTCTTGGAATTGTGGGAACATTTTTTAATAAATATTTGCAATCATAATTGTTATACATGGAACGTGTGTCCCACAACATGTTAGCGTAACCTGTTGATGACATTTTTGTCATTTTATGTCTTGTTTTTGTCATTTTGCTTCTTGTTTTTGTCATTTTCTGTCTTGTTTTTGTTGTTTTGTGCCTTCTTTTTGTCATTCTGTGTCTTGTTTTTGTCATTTTCTGTCTCATTTTTGTTGTTTTGAGTCTTGCTTTTGTCTTTTGTGTACTGTTTTGGTTGTTTTGTGTCTTGTTTTTGTCTTTTGTGTCTTGTTTTTGTCATTTTCAGTCTCATTTTTTTTTGTTCTGTGTCTTGTTTTTGTCATTGTGTCTTGTTTTTGTCATTTTGTGTGTTGTTTTTGTTATTTTTCGTCTCACTTTTGTCATTTTATGTCTTGTTTTTGTCCTTTTGTGTCTTTCTGTTTGTCTTTTGTGTCTTGTTTTTGTCTTTTGTGTCTCATTTTTGTCGTTTTGTGTCTTGTTTTAGTTGTCAACATCATCCAACAGTTTTCCTAGAGAATGAGTAGAGCAAAGCTATGTCTTCTCTTCTATTTTTCATATTTTCATCCCATTGTCAGCCTTAATTGAACGTCTCACTCTACCTCATATTAACAGGATCAGACTAATTCTTTGGACTGTTTTCCATCAGTCAGTTTGTCCTCTTGGTCAGCAGTAACAGCAGCTAAAAATCTAGCTTCTGCTGCTGAGAAAAAGATCACATTAGCATGGATTAGCAACCCTGTTACTGTGATTAGAGTAGGGTTAGCAAACAACACAGAAAACATGGAATAAAAATGCTACCAGTGATGTGTAAGATGAGCCAATCAAGCCTTTGATATTTTATTACCTATTATTGATCAATATGGAGCAGAAAACTGTAAAAGAGAAAGTCTATTTTTCAAAAACGTTGATGCTGGATGTCCTCCAGTTCTGGAATGACCCACAAACATAGCAGCTTTATTGCTTGTAAGCTTTGATTAAACTTCAGAGCAGACTTGGAGAGTTTTGGACCCCTACAGATGTGTAGTTATTTTTTCACTAGTCTGTAAGAGACTGGAAAAGTGTTGAAAGACTCTGTTGCATACATGTGCAGAAGTTCATATCTGCATAATTTACACATGTACACCCCTCCAAGCAAGAACACTGTTGTCTTTGTGGTGTGGTCCCTCCGAACACAAAGTCTGGTCTGGACACTAACATGTGCAGAGGCTGCATGGACTCGTTCAGGTGTGGGAAGATGATGAAATTGGACCCTCACTCACTCATGTGTGTAGAAAGACTAATAGCTTCTTTCTGTTGACCAAAGCATCTCGAAACTTGTGCAAGAGAGACAAGCTGTTAGTAAAGACAAGCCAACAGTACTGACAGATTATCGAAAGCAGAGGTTCACAACCTTCATCAATGTGGATCCAAGAATAGAACGCTCTTATAGACTAGTGGGAGCGCACATGTAAGGACAGAAAGACAGATGGGAAAAACTGTAACTCAAGGGTTATTTAGCTATCATGTAAAAAATAAATAAATAAATCACACCCACATGAGAATCTTGTGCATTATATCTATTCAGTAACAGTTTAAATGTTCAATATTTGCAACAGATTATGGATACGTTGTTTCATCTCATCTCATTTTCTGTCTGGAGTGAAGTCTGTAGTCAGGACAGATTGTGAACACTCAGCTTTGACAAAAATGTGAAAACATGCAAATCTAAATTCATATTTACATGCACTGCCATTCCTAATCGTCTGACCTTCACTGTTCACACTGGCAGACGGAGGTGTCCAGGGCAGGTGTGGAGTCGATGGACGATCCCAATAAAGCTAATGTTAGTTTATAGGTCAAGATCTAATCTGAGTTGTCTGGAAGCTGAATTCAGTTCAATAACTCTGCTGCGTTCCTTGGCGGAGTAATTAATGAAATTAATCTAAACAAAAAGAAGACTCCTGGCTGCGAGTTTAAAATCCCCTTACCTGTTTTAAATTATGAACAAAAAGAAACTCCAAATGAAACCCTGAGCTAATTAAAGGTCAGCTCTTGCTAAACACATTAATGTCTGCGTGATGTCAGTTCCATCATGTACCTAAGTCTGTGAGAGTCCATGCAAAGTGGCTGAATACAACCCAACATTTGTGGCCATGAATGTCCACACTGCAGCATGGTGACTGTGCATGTACCAGGTAAACACATTGTGCTTCCAACAAATATTTGGTATGAGACAGTACGAGGACAATCTCTGTCATCCACACGTTTGGAATCCAACCTGCTGCTAATTCCATACTCTGCCTGACATGCTAAAGGAACAATCATTGACATGGTGCTACAGTGTCATTTGTAACCAGCTGCAGTTTAATTGTGTGTTTTTCTGCTTCGATATGAGAAGAAATGTAACCAGCCATGTAGAACACTGACACGGCTCTATTTTGTAGTATTAACAGACCTTGTGCACATGCTGATAAGCAGACTGCAGGAAAGCATGAATTGGCCATTAGCTGTATTTAGTGACAAAATGCACTTGTAACAAAACCCTAAACCTGGACCAGCTCCAGTGGCAAATGAGCGTCTCACACACGTAACAAAACAATTCACTGGTCTGCAATCGAGAAAGTTTCTTGGCACAGCCACAATCTCTCTAGGTACCAGAAAACACACCAAGAAAGAGACACAGAAACAAACTGCTCACTCTAAAAAGCCATCCAGAGTGACAGTTCAGCTGGGCTTTTTAGCCAGGGCAGTGACGACATGGACAGGTTGGTGGAGGAGGAGCAGCTACAGCGACAGAATGAGCAGGATCTAAGTGCAGGCACCAATCCTGGACAGGGGATTTCACACAATAATTTACATAAGGAGCCAGGACAAAGTTAATCACACCAACAACAGCACAGGGCCATAACACACCAATGGCCAAAGCTGTAAACATGAAACCAAAGGTTGAATGTGAAGAAACATAACTTTCTATCATGTTAATCTGTACAAATACATCAAATGCCATTAAAATTATTCAATAGCTACCATAAGATGGAATGTGAACATCAGTTAGCAGCCATTAAAGCTGTAATATGCAGGCTTTGCAGACAGAAGCAACAATGGAAAATATTTACCTGTTATTAATAAACCAACTGTGTCTATTTTTCATTTCATCCATTCAGTTAAAAAATCTGTCTGTGAAGTGTGGCAAAATCCAGAGTTAGTCTCACTTTTAAACTAAAGAAGATCCTGACCGATTACACTCACATAAACTCTCACATAAAGTAGTGCAAGGAGGGGAACACAAAAGACAACTTGGCTCTTTTATTTCTTTTCTCTTTCATGCTGTACAGTTTTATTTTATGTTTCTGCTACAGTCCTTGATTGACTTTGCATCTCTAACATCTTTTTATTTTTATTCTGTCGTCTGCTTCGTTGCCAGACGATCATTACCTTGTGGTGTATCACTGTGCTGCCCACAGATGTGTGTCTGAAAATAGTCCATCCACTACTGTGACATCTTTCCAGCTCAATCTTCTGCAGATGAGCTGAATTTTTCTAAGTATGTTTAAGATAATACATAATTGTAATATGAAGCGAATCAACTAGAAGTCAGAAGTCTGTGCAGTCAGTTCCGTGGAGAACATACTCACTGCTGCCTTGAAACTTACATTGCATAAACTACTTATTAGCTAGATTTATTTATTTTAAAATGCCAGCGTGAGGAAAATTAAATCGCAAAATGAGACTTTAAAACAGACAGCAGCATTTTACAAAACAGTCACTGATTCTTAGTAGACAGAATGGTAAAACAACTTTCACTGGGAGTTTGGGCAAATAAATGCTATTTTAAGTAGAGGCCTCTTGACAGCTCAGTGGGATGGTGGTAGCAGAGGAGTAGGTGTTGAAAAATGGGCTCTGTGCTCTAATGGAAAACAACCATCTCCTGAGTCAGAGGACTGCAAGACAAGCAAGTACACTTAACTCAAAGCACTGCTGTGTCTCCAGCCAAATGCTACCATCAGCATTGTAACATGCTAGGACAACGCTGACACTTAGCAGGGACAGGGTTTATTGTGGTCACCATTAGTTTAGCGAGTTAGCATGATAGCAACCATTAGCACAAAATACAAAATACATGTGAGGTTGATGGGAATCACTGGTTTGTCAGAAGTTTGCTGGTTCACCAAAAACTACCCAGCAGCTTCAGTTTTACCAGCTGCAGCATTAAAGTGATGAACAAACAAATGCATCAATAATTATAGTCCAATTACAATAACAACGTATATAGCACATTTAAGAACAGCATTCACAAGGTGCTATGACAGTCAATCAAGAAGAATAGAATAGAATAGAATAGCCACTTTATTGTCAACCAGAACATACACTAGTTGGTGCACATTATGACTGAAATTCCGGTGCAACAAGCTCGCCATCGGACTGATAAATGCAAAAATAAACAAAAATTTTATAAAGAACTATTCAAATATATACATGTAAACAACTATATGAATATATATATATATATATATATACCTGTTAACATACACATCCACACATACATATTTTACAGTGATGATGTGGCATCAGTATTGCACGTGCAGTGAAAAAAAAAAAGTAGCAGCAGTTATGTATTCACAGTGAACTACGGGTGCCCAGAAGGGTTATTTTAAGTTCAAGAGTCTGATGGCTTGGGGATGAAACTGTTCCAGAACCTGGCTGTTCTCATTCTGATGCTGCAGAACCTCCTCCCAGAGGAGATGATGTGTGTAATGACCAGTCCAGACTGTCCGTGATGTCCACCCCCAGAAATCTGGTGCTGCTGACCACCTCCACAGCTTTATTGTCAGTGATGAGAGGTGAATGGCTGGGCTGCTTCCTCCTGAAGTCGATGATCATCTGCTTGGTCTTCTCCACGTTCAGGAGCAGATTGTTCACGCTGCACCAGTCCACCTGCAGCTTCACCTCCTCTCTGTAGGACAGATCGTTATTGTCCCAAATGAGACCCACTACTGTTGTGTCATCCACATACTTAATGATGTGGTTCGAGGTGGATGCAGAGCAGCAGTCATGTGTCAGCAGCGTGAACAGTAGTGGGCTCAGAACACATCCCTGTGGGGATCCGATGGAGACAGAGATGGAGCTGGAGATGGTGTTTCCTACTCTCACTGACTGTGGTCTGTTGGTGAGGAAGTCTAGCAGCCAGTTGTACATGGGGGTGTTGATATCCAGTGGACTCAGTTTGTGTACCAGCTGCTGGGGGATGATTGTGTTATGAAAACATGTTATATAACATTTCAAATGTATTTAAAAGAGTGTAGTATCATTTAATGGCAGTGCCTTGGTGGTATATTCAGTACGGAAAAATAGGAGAAAATGTCACGACTGGAGAAGTGTGTATGAGAGCGAGAGACGTGACAGAAATAAAAGAAACACAAGCTCTATCACGCCACAGTGTGTGTGGAGGAGAGCTGTCATAAAGGTGTTACAGCAGCCATAACACCTCTGCACTGCTACAGTAACACAAAGCACCAAGACGCTGCTCACACCTCCAGTTCTGCATGCAAATGGGCAACAATACTGCTACCTGATGGTATAAATTATTGGCAGCATCTCATGCATTTTGACTGCTGATATACTGTAAGGCACAATGCACTGTGAAATCTGACTCATGCAGTTTACTATGCATGTGTTGTAATACCTGCTATACATAATAGTATCAGTATGTTTCCAGGTGTTGAACATTACTATAATTATTGTTAAAAGGTGAAGTACTTCCATCAAAACAATAGTGTTACTTTTTAACCGACTTTAAGGACAACATGGTTTTTACTTTGCTGTTTGTTTCGACTGTGTCTGCAGTCTTCCTCTGCAGTGTGATGACGGGTCTTTTTATCAGGTCAGAATCTGTCAGATAGGCCACGCCCCCCGCTGTCCGATGGTCTCTGGAGGATGGAGTCCCAGATGTTAGAGGGATAGAGGCCCCCTCGTCCCATTTCATTCATGGAATCGATGGACCGGCTTCCTGATCTCTATGGCCTCCTTAATCCACCGTTTGTATTTGTTATAATCCTACCCAGTCCATGATGTGGTTACTGGGGTCTGAGCACTGAATGGTGTGAAAACCCATTTGAAACCCATGAGTTTATTTTTGTTTTTGCCAGGCAAAACAATCTCAAATTTGAAGGCCTAAAAATACTCAAAAACATGAGAAAAATTTGATGTTTTGGGGGATTTGCATAAGTGTGACCCAATATGGCTCAATGTCCTAATTTTTGGACAGGATGTACAGCAGGCATGGGTGATCAAAAGTTATCAAAATGCTCCACAAAAGTCTGATTGTGTGGAAAAGGTGGCTGGCAGGATTTTGACGTTTCGCCATAAAACAGGAAATGCTGTGTATCTAGCCTGTACATGCTCCAACCTTCAATCCATAGGCCAAAATATATTCTCAATCACAGCACCACCTAGTGGACATGCTTGGATTCGCTGACCAGCAAGGACGCGAGGACCCGATCAATGCTGCTTGCAGCTTTAATTTCTTTTGCAGTGGTCCATGATGGCTGATTTTGAGTTTTCTTGTTTGGCTTTGTCTTTTTGTGTTCTTGTTTTTGTCCAGATTCTGACAGATCTGTCAGGCCGGTCACCTGATAAAAAGAACACGTCAGCTGACGCTCTGAGGAAGACTGCAGACACGGTGGAAACATGTCAGCCAGGTAAAAACCATCTTTTCCTTACTCAGCTGTCGGTTAAAAAGTAACTCTATTCTAAAGTAAGATATGACAAAATGAACATAATCCATCTACTTCTATCAATACATGTCCTATTTCGGAATACTTGATCATTGCAAACAACATGGAGCCCTAAAAGCTTTACAATTTTTACTGGGAAACCTTTTTGTTTTCTAGTTGTGCTTATATGCAGATCCACCTCTCCATTGTTTCCACAAATACCTGTTAACATAGTCAGCTGTTCACACGTGAGAGATGATGAAAACAAGACTAGCACAGCATCTTTTTTTTTTCTAAAGAAAAAATGCAATGTCGGCGTGTTAACTGACCACTTCTTCACAGTTCCTAAACTGACAGCATTTCTTGTCTGTGTGTGGGTCTGTCCTCAGAGAGCAGAGGTGAGGGAGTAGAAAAGTTCCAGTGTGTTTGAAGCATAATGATGGTGACTAATGATAGAGGGTGGAAGAGTACAAATGCAATGCACCCTAAATCCTTAGGGAGTGATGAATGGCTTTATCATGCAAGAGTTGCATATTTCAACAGTGACAAAGGGAGTCAGTGTGCACAGCCTCACCAGCCCAGAAAAACACGGTTTGAATGTTTTGAACCTTTTTGTATCTTAGTGAATAAACCCTTTGCTGGGGCTCAGCAACAACCACCATGACTGATGTCAAAGCAAATGTTGCAAATGGGTTTTACACAGGTGACTGTGACCCAAAACGTCTCCTTAGGCCTCAAGCACATTTTCTTGCACTTGTATGTGTTGCTACCTTGATTTTTGTGACAGAATATGAGAGCTGTCAAAAAAAAAAAAAAAAAACTGAGCGCACAGGACCACCGTGGCTGAATGCATCATGTACAGACAGTGATGGTGAAACTGCACCTGATGCTGCTGACATGCTGTTTTCACAGAATTTAGGCTGCAAACATGAATCATCAAAGCTGCTTGTTAGATGGCCAGATAGCTTCAGTAACACTCCATACCTTCATCTTTTAGCTGTCTCTGTTTCCATTCTTGACACAGCTGTTGTTTCCACTATCGATGTCTTCAGAGATAATCTGAAAATGCAAGACAGATTTTTCACCGTACCTTCTGGAGTTCTTCTTCTAAACAGGTACAAACACAAGCAGTGGTGGAAAAACCCTTAAAATTTTACCCAATCTCAAATATTGTCATGGAATATTTGTGGGAAAATATTTTTTGTGTTTCAGAAGGTGTGACTGCGTCACACAGACACAAATAAAAATGATATTACATCCAGATTGATCTCGACGGAACTGAGCATGTGCAGAGGGGAGCACGTGAGTTTAGAGAATGACACAATACTTGGCAGGGTTCAATGAGATGACCGACACCAGCAGCACTCATGCATTCCCAATCCATGATACTGCCTCCACCATGCTTGATAGAAGGTACTGTCCATGCTGGAGATAATGCTTCTCCTGGCATTCTGCGTACCATCACATTAGCAGGAGGAAGATAAAGCTGGAAACTGGACTCGTCAGACCACAGAATCTTCTTCCAGTTCCTGGCTGTCCAGTTCTTGTGTGTTTGGGCCCATTGACGCCAGGCTAACCTCTGTCTCTCATTGATCAGGGGTTTCTTGACAGCCTTGTAGGACCTGAAGCCATGATCTAAAATTCAGCCATGTACAGTGCAGGTGGAACATTGGATACCAGTTTGGTTTGACCACTGCTGCTGAAGCTCCTGTGATGTCATTCAGTGGTTTTCCTGCACATGCGGATCAGGATGTGGTCATTTCTTGCTGAAGAAACCCTTTAGATCTTGGTTTGTCTTCCAAGTTGTTGGTTCATCTGTATTTCTGCAGAGTGGATCCAACTGCTGAAGGACTGCATCTGCACTTCCTGGCTATCTGGCGGCAGCTGTCCTTGTTTTAGCCATTGTTGTCTCTGAAGAACTTTCAAATGTGCTGGTTTTATACAGACACGATGCAGGGCAACAAAAACTGTGTCTTTGAATAAAAAGAACAACCTTCATTAGTGGATCACTGGAACCAAAATGACCCAGTACTCAAAATGTCTTATGCATTTTAATGGAACCAGTCAATTTTAAGTTTTTAATGGCTTTTAAAGGATTTGTTTAATATTCTGGCTGTGACTGCACTAAAATAAACTGCATTTGTAGACCTAACAGTGATTCTTAATGCAATATTTCACAAATGCATGTAGTGTCCGAAAATTTTTTTCCACCACTGTAATTGAACAACATGTTCACCTTGCAGAACAAACCAGACTAATAATGCATTGTAACTGTCAAAGTGTCCATTCCCCAAACTCCACATCAGCAGGCCTCATCTATGTACTAAAGCAGCCATTCAACATGCTGGTATTACGTATCCCATCCCTTTCAGACAAAGCAACTGTTCTGTTTCCCACCTCAGATATGATAGTAGCGGACTTACATTAACATGTGCAACACAGATTCATTGTGTAGCTTTTATTCTACCATAATGACTGGACATAATTTTTGGTTCTGAATGTTGGAAAGGGAATTTGTAAGGTTGCCCATGAGGCATTTCTGGGGATGGCAGCCACTCGGCTGTTTATAATAACTCCATTGACTGTCACTGCTGTTGAAAGGTTTTAAAGATTCAACCATAATACTTTCACACTGATGCAGGCAGAGGCAAAGTATTCTGCCCTTACGCTTATATTTGTCAATTCAGACTAAATAAATGTGGTTTTGACAGAGGCACCCCAACACAAATTGCTATTTTTTGATTCTAACATTTAATAAGAAACACAAACTTCAAGATATCTACTACAGGGAACAATAGGGCCATCAGAGATGATGTGTTTTATCATGTTTGTATCTTAATTGTCATAGCTTAAGTGCAAATAGTTATGTCGTCTGGGCTGGTCTGTCAGCCTGATTCTGCTCAGTTTTTTGACTTGTTGGTGTTCTTGTTATGATATAATGTGTTAGATCTAAAAATCTAAATACTAAAAAGACAAAAGCAAAACACCCACCTTGGGAACTCAACAAAAATAACAATCAAAAAACAGAGAAATGAACAATCTACAAGTCAAACATTAAGCATACAATTTCAATCTAATATATTTTTGTCATATTCAGTCATATCTCCTGTGGCTCAAACTGATATAATAATACTGGAAATTTGCTGGATGCAGTGAACATCACAAATCTAAAGAGATTCAGTGCCCTGACTGACACTACTAAGCATGTGCATGCTTCAGTGAGAGTGACAAAGCAACGTGTTCAGATGAATGTTGCAGATGTTTCACTACATTATCCTCATGAGTCACTAACCCACCACCAGCTTAGCATCAGTTATGTATCTGTCTGTGGGGCCATCTCTGGATCAAAGCATCTTGTCTGCCAAGCAGTTGCTATAGTGAATGTAGGAAGCACAAACTGTCAGATTTGAGAAGTGACAGCTGGTCTGGAATGACCTCTGCTGTTTTGTAAGGCCGTCGCTGATGTGAACCAGGAATAACTTCAAAAAGAAAAGTTTTTACACAGGGCATGTCAGACAGTCCTGCCGTCTTTCCACTGAGCTATATTTCAGGTTTTGTGTATCCAGGAGCATCACAACAGCCGCAACTGAATCACTTGACGGTTTCACAGAGTAGGAATTTATTGTCTCATCTTCTGTTTACAAGCCCGGTCCCACACGGACCTATAAAACCACACTGCAGCTAGTACAGGTCAAAGTCAGCAATTTTGTAAGTAAAATAGAGGTCGAGAAACTGTCAAGTTTTCTGCCAACCAACAGCTTTCCTGTTAGTCTCTGCTCATAAGTCATAAAACAAAAGTTTACTCTGCTCAGCTGGTGAGTCCAACCACTGATTTTACTTATTGTACAGTACAATACGTCCACAGTGTGTCTACAGTATGCATCACATGTCATCATCATGGTTCTTGCAGGTATTAGCGTACATCTGCCACAAGTAAATTACATGACACTTGCCCCTGACTCACACACTCCTGAAGGTTAGACCAAGCATTCATTTAGGCAAATCAATATCCCTTTATTTACTATAGTGCTCTTAAATGCCGACTGTTGCCTTGTGGGGGAAATATCAATGAGTCTCTCCCAATAATGTTTCACAGCACTCCAGTTTGATCCCTGAAAATATTTATCAGAGGGAAACATTTCACTACACAAGTGTGACAAATGGATGTGTCAAAAGAGAATGCATCACCAGGGCAGGCTTTTAATATAATTATTAACTTTGACTTGCCCTCATTTTTCAAAGGGTTACGATGGGAGATGGAGCCAGTGGCGATTTTTTTTAACTTTGTCTGGTAACTGGGCAGTCCGATGTTCAGGAGGATGGAGTTATTTATCTGAGTAGAAATGGCATCTGTCAAGTATGGAAAATGCAGTTTTAACTGTCAGCATTTTTAAAAAGCAGTGGCATTTTCTGCTATACTCAAGCATCTGTAATTTCTCTGACATATGTACATTTATGAGCGCTTTTCTTTACTGACTGCTGATTCTTTGGAAAGCCAGGGGACAACGTTCAACTAAAATCAATCAATATAATACTTTCTTCAACTGAAAAATGCAATAATTTGTCCCTTTCTGAGGTCAATTTTATCGTTAACTTTTGTTTTATTGTTGGCAGAAACTGAGCAAATGCTCAGTCACGACCATACAGCAGACCTGTGAAGCTTTATGCCTATAACACCTATTAGCCCAGCGTTGGTGTGGATGACGCCCTCATCTACATGCTGCAGAGGGCCTATGGCCGTCTGGATACTGTAGATGCAACTGTGAGGATAATGTTTTTTGATTTTTCAAGCGCATTCAATACTATCAGGCCGGCGCTGCTTGGTGAGAAGATGAGGATGATGCAGGTGGAGTCAGCACTGGTCTCCTGGGTCATGGACTATCTGACCTGCAGACCACAGGATGTTCAAGTGCAGAACTGTGTGTCCAACAAAATCTTCTGCAGCACAGGGGCCCCACAAGAAACTGACCTGCCCCCTTTCCTCTTCACACTATACACATCTGACTTTTGGTATAACTCACAGCTGCTTTCTTCAGAAATATTCTGACGACTCTGCGGTTGTCAGCTGTCAGAGGAGGACATGAGGAGGAGAACAGGGACATGATGAGGGACTTTACTGACTGGTGCAACCTCAACCACCTTGTACTGAACACCTCTAAAACCAAGGAAATGGTGATTGACTTCAGGAGGAAGAAGTCCACACCGGAACCGGTCACTATTCTTGGCATGGAGGTTGTCTCCAGCTGTAGGCACCTGGGAGTGCAGCTGGATGACAAGCTGGACTGGTCCAGACACATGGAGGCAGTGTGCAAGAAGGACCAAAGGAGAATTTAATTCCTGTGAAGGTTAAGGTCTTTCAACATCAGTAGGCCTCATCTATGTACATTTTACCAGAGTGTGGTGGCCAGTGCTTTATTCTTTGGGGTTGTGTGTTGGGTGGAGGGGGTCAGAAACCGGCTGAATAAGCTGATCAAGAAGATGAGCTCCACAACTGGTGATGAGCTGGAATCAGTCCAACAGGTGGCTGGAGTGAGGATGCTCAGGAAACTGAACTCTATTAGGAACAATGCTTCTCACCCACTACACAGTCTAGAGGTGTTTAGAGAGAACACCTTCATCCGGAGATTCATCCTCCCTCAGTGCAGGTCTGAACAGCAGGAAGTCCTTCCTACCAGCTGCAATCAGGCTTTTCAATTCACAGCAATTCACATTAATATTTTAACTTATGATTTATATGCTGTACATATGTTCTAATTTTTCCTAACTTATATGCTATGTATATGGTCTTACTGATGACTATTGGTGTTCTGTTAGCTTTGTGGGTTGTCTACGTGTTAACATGCTGCTGTAGCAAAGTAGTTTCCTGTAAAGGATCAATAAAGTACTATTATTCTGTTCTATTAATTCTAGGCTAGTCTTGAACCATAAACCTGAGAGCAAATGGTTTATACAGTGTGTTGAGTGCTCTAACAGAAGCTACACCTGTTAGTAAGTCCAGTTTGCTATCCACAGCAGAAACCAAGGATCACTTCTGAAGCCAAGGAGAGCATTACGTATTAATTCCATTAGGTTGTGGGCAAAACACTATGGGACAGAATGTCCCAGTATGGACTCACAGATACACTTTGCAGTATTTTCTGTAGAGTCAAAGTAAAAACCTCAACTTTTGGATTTCTTTCCAGAAGTGAAAAAAGACAAAAAAGATTTAAAAAAAAAAAAAAAAAAGTAACACCCCCCCCAAAAAAAACTAGCCTAACCTAAAAACTTAATTTGAAATTCCACTAACAAGGCTAGGAACCTTCTCAACAGTTTGTCAATTAGCTCGCTTCACATGCTTGTAGCCTTTCAAGGACATCATTTTCCATACACCTTAAACACTGCAGGTTGTTCTTTTTACAGTTTTTTTACTAGATTTAGCCCTTGCCCTAGACTACTTACTGTACTTAGCCCTAAACACACTAAACAACCTTATAGTTACTCTGAGTGGCATTGCCTTGACCTTCAGTACAACTGTGATGAACTTTAGACTTATTTTTGACCAACAGATAACACAAAAAAAAAGTCTATAGCCTTCGTTCACCTGCGCACCTGAGGTAACCCTTTACTTTTAAGATTAGGCCTAAAACTTTCCTTTTTGATAAAGCTTCTACTTATGACCACTCAGCTGATTCTGAACCAGCACTAAGTTTTGCTGCTATAGGTTTAGACTGCTGGGGGACTCCCATGATGCACTTTCCTCTATTGTACACTCCTCCTTCTCAATCCCCATGTGTTTATATGGCACCATTGCATGTCTTTAGCTTGCCTTCTCTCTATAATGTATGTTCTAGCCTCTCTGTCCTCCCTCTGTTTGTATCGAGCAGGTATCTCTGGCACCAGAACTGCATATTACTGCTATATGGTTGTTGGCCCAACTATCTGCTCAGTTTATATTGTTTGTTGTTTCTGAAATGCTCATCTTTTTGGTCCCTCCTTTACCTTTATGCCAACTGATCGAGGTTTTGCTAGAAGTTTCTTCCTGCTCAAAATGAGACAGGATTCACTGTCACCAAATGCCACTTGTGTAGGATCTGGTGGGTGTCTTTCTGTAATATTGTAAGGTCTTGACATGAAATTCTCTAAGATGAATTATGTTATGAGTCAGCAATATACAAATAAAACTTTCCAGGAACCAGGATGAGTCTATATGGATGGAGACTTTATTTTGATGCAGCCAGTGAAACATTCAGCAGTAAGTCTATGCTCACAATGAGCCACACAGCAGCTACTACACAACACAAGAACCACTGACTCTGAACAACTACACTACCATTCTAAAGTTTGGGGTCATCCAGGCAATCTCATGTTTTCCATGGAAACTCCCACTGTTATCTATGTGCAAACATAACTGTACAAGGGTTTTCTAATCATCAATGAGCCTTTAGCTAACACAATGTAGCATTAGAACACAGGAGTGATGGTTGCTGGAAATGTTCCTCTGTACCCCTATGGAGATATTCCATTAAAAATCAGCTGTTTCCAGCTAGAATAGTCATTTACCACATTAACAATGTCTACACTGGATTTATCATTCATTTAATGCTATTATCAGTGGAAAAAATGAGTTTCTTTCAAAAATAAGCACATTTCTAAGTGACCCCAAACTTTGGAATGGTAGATTATGTACATTAACTTTCTTGTTAAAGTGTCTGAACATGGGGGAGCAAACATAGGGAAAGTACCACTAGTATCAGTTTGCAGGCTAGATAACTCATTAGCCACTAAGCCGGGGCACAATAAAATGCTTGTAAACATATTGAATGAGCACATTCATTCTCAGAACATCAGAACATAACATTTCGTTTTCTAGTCCTCTGTAACATTCTGTTCCACCCTTTAAATCTTTTTCTTTTTTATTTACAAGTGATCATGGTATAAAGTCAGTGATATACTCTGAAACATTGTTTGACCATGTGCCAAGCACACCTGCTTGAAAAAATTACTGGGCTCCCATTGACATATTCAGGGTCAAAGAGGTGTTTAGATGATGTCTGTTCAGGGCTTGGATTTTACCCAGGAGACACTCTTTCCACTGGAAATATCAGGTTTACTCTCCACAGAACAAGGTATCAAAGTCTTGTGAGGCTTTTTATGCTGTAGCTTCTGTCTCGTAGTGTTAATGTGATAATGATGGCTACTGCTTCATGGAAGCAAATTTGAAATGTGTGTATTGACTATCTGCAAAGAATTTGTCTGTCTGTGTAGGCAGAAAAACAAGAGGCATTTTGAATTGTTCCTGCAGTGAGGGGGTGGCATCATAAAACCAAAAAAACATAAAATGTAAATTCCTCCCTTTTGGATGCTGATTTTTTTTTTCAAATAGAAACCTGCACATTTGATCTGTGTACTGCTGCATATAAAATGCATTTATATTTCAGTTCCAGGATGATAATAAAATCCTCCTGCAATTATTCTTGCGTTATGTAACAATAAATGCTTCAATCTACATTTAAGCTGTCATCTCTCCTGCATTGTCTTCTTTGAGACTCAAGCTCAGATTCCATAAATTTCCCAAAATTACCTCATGAAGCCACAACAATCCTTACTGACTTGTTGCATCCAGCCATTTCATATCCAGAGAGACAAAGAGAGAAAAGAGTTGGTCAGACTGACAGTAATGGTAAGAGAGGAAGAGTTTCCAATCAAAAAAACTGAGAAAAAAAGAAAAAAGTCAACATGAATTCCAGCTGCAGTGCAGTCAGGTCTGCTGAGGCTACTGTCAAAACAGAAATTGCTATGTCTGGCTCCTCTGTGATGGATGTTCCCCAGTATGACTGCTGAACGTCAGTGCAAAATGACAGCTCCACAGTAGAAGCTTTACCGCTCTGATTCTGAAGCTGACACCAAACTGTGTTTCAAATCGCTGGACAAAATGTCTTCTGGTTCTACACTGTAAATGTATCAATTAATAAGTCGCCACTGAAAGATGGGAAGCACAGTGTAAAAATATCTCTCTGGCAAAGCCATGTGTGAATGTAAAACTTTATTCTTTGGACATTTGAGAAAGACTTTTGCTAGAATAAAATGGTTTCAGTGGCTACCTGATTGTGTGGAAAGACTGGAAAAACAAGTTTCAGTTCATTCCTTATATACTGACACAGATTTCTGTTTGAAATGAATATATAAGGACCAGTTAGCCTTATTGCTTAGTATTATTTTGAGATTAACAATTGTCATGTCAAAAAAAGAATGAAGATGTGCTCACATTGGGAAAATGAGTTTCAGAAGCTTTTAACAGTATGGCAAACAGTGTGCAGGGTGTATAAAGCTGGCTTTAGAGAGTGGAGACTGTGGTGGTGGTGGAGAGGTGTAACACATTGGGAAGACCAGAGTGTCAGGCTGGCTGCTGCCAAGCCTAGATGGTGCTCTCTCCCTCTTTTCTCCGCCTCTTTTTCCTTTTTAGGTTTGTCAGCAGTGCAGTTGCAGCGGCAGGTGTCTCTCATTGACAATCATCATCAGCTGGTGCAGGAGCAGGTGGAGAAGTTGCCAATCAAGCTCCACTCTCGCCACAATATAATCAGATGCCACTCACCTCTCAGCGCTGGATCGTGACATAGCCAGTACAAGAACTCTGCATGTTACTTCTGCCACAAGTTCCGTGATCTCGCTCTCCTGGTAACTCCGTTTGTCCTCCTTTGTTTCAGTCCCGGTTCCACCTGCTCCTGCTGCTATTCTTCCTGGTTCCTCGTCACCTCCAGTTTCCTACTCCGTTCAAGTGTTCTGGAAATACTCACCTGTGTCGTCCTCCTCCTTCCTGGTGTCCCTCCACGTTCACCTGCCGCTGTAACTCACCACCCGTCATCCGGACTCGAGAACCACTCGTCAAAATCCCTCCGCCATTTACAGTCATGAGCCCAGTCCGAGCATCTTTTTGTAGTCGTGAGTCAGTCCTAGAAAACTGTTTTTCTGATTGTTATCTGAGTAGCAGCTCTTGAATTTTATCGGGTCTAGTAATAATCTTGAGTCTTGAACCTAGTAAGTGTAGAATCCTGATTTAATTCCTAGCTTCACGTTAGTTCTTTGTGAACTGAAGATTTTGAATTTGGTTCAGTTCCTGGAGAGATTCTGGGTAAGAATAGACTTTAATACGGGCCTCCTAGTTGTTGCCTCGCTTAAGTAAAACACTTTTTGTATTTTCGTACCTTAAATTGGTAAAGCTCTCTTGCCTGGGTTATACCCAACGTGAGTCTGCTTGTTTTGAGTTTTTGTATTCAGCTGTCCCTGCCTCAAGTAGTTGCCAGGAGCTTTTCAGAGGGCTTTTCGTTCCTTTTCAGTTTGTTGTATCCAAGTAGAAAACTTAAGTTTTTGTCTTTGAGACTTTGTAAATAAACTTATTTTTTTGCATTATAACTAGCCTGTTCATTTCCTGCGCCTGAGCTTCCTGGGTAATCGTAACACAGAGCTCATGTCGTATCAAAGCTCTGCATTTAACATTAGCTTTTCAGCACGACAATGCAGATAGAAACGTTGATGCATTAGATGGGGACATTATCATTCCATTAAATGGAATGGGCATCATTCTCATACATACAGCATGGGTCAGTAGGGCAATGAATATATTCAGAGGCTCTGCAAAATCATTCCATCTGTGTTCATTTGCTACAAGCAGCTGCTTCACCGATCATACAGAATTTAGCTGTAACTGGTAAAAACTGCATATACCTGTGTGACAGATTCTTCAATTTACCAGAAATGTCACTTGACCTTCTCTTCCACATTCATCAGAATAAGTCTTGAAACATTCACTTAACTGTGCATGTTTGTTTTGTGTTTTGCGAATTCTTGTCATTTCACATTCACTTGTGTCTTTCCATAGATTTGCCATTTACTTCCCCTAAATTCCAAAGCCAGCAGATTAGATTCTATGTTGTTCTAAATGTTTTATTTTATCAGCCTTTATTGTTCAACTTCTTTTGATTGCAATTTTACAACCTTGTGCACCCATGGAAGAACAAGACAATGCCAACAGCTGTTTTTTCACAGTCGAGCCGTTTTAGTGTGGATTTTTTCCTTTTAGCAGCAGAACGTAGTCTCAGATGCATAACAGAATTGCTTGAGCATAAACCTATTGTAAGGAAAGCTCTGGCTGCCTATCTACATAACAACCATGCTATCATTCAAACCTGGGTCCATCAGTGCCAGTGTGAGCAGCTGTGTCAGGGACTGTGTCTTCATTAAGTGTCCCTGTTTAGGAGCTCTAGCTGTCTATTATTCACCAGCATGCTGCAAAACATTTCCATAGGAGACGCTATGAAAGGATGATGGCTGATTGCTAAGTGACAGTAATGCACACACACAAACAAAGCGCTGGGCAACACATACAAACACATACACACACATATAAGAGGTTGCTAGGTGACAGTAACGGCATGTAATGAAAAGATGTGTGTAGCTGGAGTGGGTTGTGGCTGTCACCTGCATGACTGCGAGGCTGTCAGCTCTCTAAACAGGAGCTGTGTTGATGTGTTGCTGTTGGCTGCAGGGTAAGGAGGGGGTAAGGAGCAGTAACTGCTGCACTGCTGAGCGGTCAGTCTTAGAGGAGGTGAGGAGGGAGAAGGGAGAGGAGGGGACTGAAGTATGTCGTGTTCAAAAATCAATGAGATAGTTAAACAGGAAGTGTTGGATATCAAACGTCATTCCGTCCATGCATATGAGTGAATACGACCACATGGAGAGATCAAAAAGTCCAGCTGCCTTTCTGAGAACTGTAAAGGTTGAAGGCTCCCTGTGGGGTTTCAGATCTCTAATAGTGATGAGCAACTGTTTCCATAGGATTGAGTTTCCATTTTGCTCATCTCATACACTAGGACAATGGTAAAGACATTATTGAGATTGCAAAATATTTTATTAATGTGAATACCTGCTTTTCAATGTGTCCGTCACTGAAAGTCAAAGTGTCAGAGTGACTCCTTACAGTTTTTGTTTTGTCCAGTCCACAGTTCCTAACCTTAAAATCCATTCCTTATAGAGATGATGGTCAGATCCTCCTTGTCTGAAGCATAAGGCTAACGTGGAAGTGACTGAAACCTGCATTATTTTCCCTGAAAACCTTATTTTGTCTGATAACTTCTTATTAACATTTGAATTAACAATAATGGACTACAAAGCATCTAGCTTCAAATTGTGTTACAGTCGATGTCTGTCTGAAAATGCTGTAACCAAATGTAACCATACACTGTATGGTTAAATTTGGCAGCTACAACACCCAGATACACTGAGCATCATGTTGATGTAGGCTCACTGCACATGACGCTCTAAATATGAACATGAACTCTTAAAAAACAGTCAGTCACTGTATTTATGACTAATCATCACTGATACAGTTGAAATCAGCACTTAGAATACAATTTGATGATGATAGAGAAACCCAAAGTAGCATTTATAGTCATTTTTGTGATAAGATTTCACTCTATTTTAATATAAGCAGACATCTTCCAGGAGTTTATGGTCCGGATATACTCTCTGATCAGTCCATAACAGATCTCCACTGGCTCTCAGGATCAGTGTCTTTGATTCCAGCTGGTCATATTAAAAACACTTTGCAGTCCAAATTTGAGCTAATTCATATTTATATGTGCAACTCAGAAAAATGAGGCAAGTTTAATGGTGAAATTCACAAATATGCACCTTAAGGCAGACACTGGATGTTGGATAGGAAGTTGTGTTCCATTATTTTTACATTATTTTTTACACCTTGCCTGGAAAGATAGTCTAAATAATCCCTCTATAATACCAGAGCTGCATATTATTCATCATTAATATAAGGACATAAGAACAGCTACAGGTTTGTTTTCAGCTCTGCAGCAGGCTGTATTTCTTCAGCTCTCAGCATTAAAGACTTCATGCACATGTTGATAAATACAAATATAACTATTTACACTACATCTCGTTTCATCTAAACTATTACCGTGGCTTTAGACCACATCCCGACTAGGCTGCTTTCTCTTTATAAACACTTCCATTTTAATATGATTAATTGACATGTATCGACAGGCTACTGTAGGCATTTAAGTTTGCTGTAATACAGGACCACTTCAAAAGAGGACTTTTGTTCTGGTTGCTTTAGCCAACCAGTCTCACATTCACCATCCCCTTTATTTCTAAATTCCTTGAAAAAGCTTTTGCAAATCAGTTATGTGACCTTTTGCACAGGAGTGGTTTGTTTCAAAGGATTTAGAGTTCATCACAAGGCCTGTGTGATGCTTTGCATGTTTTTGTCCAATGTCACACCATCAAAATGAATAATAAGAGAAATCGGTTTGAAACTTTCATCCATTTTTTCTGATAAAATTGCAAATTGATAACTCTCTCAATTAATTTTGGATTGTTCACATTTGGGCTATTATTACTTCACAAATAGAATTTTGAAGACAAATCCTGTTAGTATTTCTTCTTTTTTTCTTTATTTCATCTCTGTGTTTTGCACTACCAGTTAGAGTCTACCATTAAAGCCTGGTACAGCCAGACGAGGACAAAGTTGTCTTTTTAGGCTGGACTACTGTTTGTGAAATGCTAAACTTTTAATGATGAAGCTCTATAGTGTCTTGAAGACTTCAGTGTGTGTTATAACAACAGAGCACGTTGCTCTCAAACTGCAGGTTTACCTTTGGTAGAATTTCCAAAAGCAGAATGGGAGGCAGAACATTCAGCTATCAGGCTGCTCTGTTATGGACACCCTCTCTACTCCTACGATTTAATCTTAAAACTTTCCATGTTGATCAAACTTACAGCCTCATATAACATATTGAGCACCAGTCCTCTTCAGTCTTTCTCACCATACATTTAGATGCCACTACTGCATGTCATCAACATGTATCCTCCCTCTCCTGTGGTTTGTACTTTGTCCACTCTGTGCCTTTGCAGGTGTCTCTGGCTCGAGAGCTGCATATTTCTGATCTGTGGTTACTGGCTCTCCAACCTGCTAAGTGCTTATTATTTGTTGTTTCCCTGTTACCTTTTCTCTCTCGACTCCTTGCTCACCAGTCAAGGTAGAACATGGTTGGGGTGAGTCATCATAAACAGTGAGGCCAGCTTTATATGCAAAGAACAAAGTCACACTGAGCAGGGAAAGAAGCTGCTACACAGCTGATTGTACACAGGGATTAGAAGTTATTAACCCTTTGATGCGTAGACCACATGAGGAGATACCCATTTTCCATTGGATTTGGGTCACTTTTGACCCAGGTTATGCATCAAAGGGTTAAAAGGTAGTTTTTCTTTGGCTAGATTCTAAGCAGTGTTAAATTTTATTCACATTTGTGACTCCTCACTGCTTTGGTTTGCTGCTGCTTGGCGGTGAAACACCGGGGGACTGCTCTGCTGGCCATGGAGACACTGTGCTCTTTTAATCATTTCAGTTCAGATCACTGATGCTTAGACAAAAGTTCCATTCTCAGCCATGCTTTGGTAACAATCTTGGCAGTAATTGTAAAGAATAATATTGTCTGTTCTTAAAAAACTCAATGTCTACCACAGGTTAAGAATTTGCATGTAGTGCTGGGTGATGTAGTGTAACCGACATTCATGCAGAGACTCGTTCGGTTTGGAGGAGACAACGCATGATTTACAGATGTCTTCTAAACGCCTCATATGCATCAGTAGACACCACCTAGTTGACTGTGCACAGAGGAGCCTCTAGGCCCCACTCACTTAAAGCAATGCAGCAACTCAGGTGTGTGACCAAAAATTAGTTCAGAGAGAAAATAAGGCATTCTAACATAAGATTTTCTTAAACTGAAACCAAGATGCTACCAATTACAATCATTTGGAGAGCAAGCAGATGGGAGGGATCACCACGCATCATCCTCCTTCCATAAAAGCCAGACGCTGCCACAACTTATAACCGGATCATGAACTACTCCAGTCAGTGTTAGCCCTGGTTCAGTCTAGATCCCTTTTGTAGCTGCTTGTGCTCATAGTTCTCTCTTTGTTCTCGTTGGATTCCTACCTGGATTCCCCTTCAGTCACCCTGCCAGACCAGATTCCTCCGAACCACCATCGACCTTCGTCCTCCATCACGGCACCAGCCAAGATGCCAGCCCTTCCACTCACTTCATGCCCATCACTGCAGCACCTATCTGGACTCCGACCCCCACCTGGCCACATGCTATCTCTCCTGCCCTACATTCTCAGCTCCAGTTCCCCACCTTGGACAGGTAAGTCCCCAGCTCTTTCAACGAGCCAGTTCAGTTAGTGTCTTCCTGTTCTTAGAGTTCCTGGTTCTGCTCCTAGAGCTATTTAATATTGATACCATGCGCTGAACTCTTGGCAGTAATGTTGCTTTGTATCCTGTTTCCTCTTTAGTTTTCCTGCCTTGGTGTTACCAAGTTTCGGGTCAGTTTTCGTTGTTCTGTTGTTTAGTGTATTAAGCCTAGTTACCATTTCTCTCCGTCCCACTAGGAGGTCCTGATTCTGTTCCGAGATGTTCCTGAGTTTGTACTTCCTGTTTTGTGACCCTCTAGTGTCACATCTTGTAATTTTTGGAAACTTTGTAATAAGCAAGTTTTTTACTTGTATTCCATGTCTGTCATCTCTGATTTACGGCATCGTAACACGGACTAATGATAATATTCATAGTTATTTACAGTCACACTTGACAGATTTTGGGTCACATGTGCAACCAAGCTTGTTGCATGGTGGTTCCCTGATGATTTCACTTGCATCTATCCATCATGCTGCTGTGCTTCTTACTGTTTAACATCGCTGACAACATGCTGTGTACCCAAAATGTGCATCTACAGCACAAGTTTGATTGTTTTGTCCTGTACTTTATGGGGTGTCACTGGTACTCTGGCAAACTCAGACCTTTGCTTCAGCCGGTAGAGAAAAAAAAAAAGTGGCATTCTGATATTTCCAGGAAGGCCTAATTTCCTCCCTTTGGCCACACATGAAACAGACAGCTGTAGTTCTGCCTCAAAATCACATCTATGTTTCAGAGTTTTTTCAGTAATTCAAACAAAGTGACAGCAGTATCTCCCTGGTTGGAAAAACCACCAACCAATCATAGCTTTACAGGCAGGATTAAGAATGGGGATGGGGTCAGGGTGTGGTGAGTCAACTTACAAGAGCAGTACATCTTAAATCTTAAAAGTCTCTTAAGAACCCTGGAGGCCACTTGGAGAACTATTGGGACGGAGAATTGTTTCACTTTCAGGAAGATCATCGGGTCAATAAATCTAAGTGCTAACTTAATGGGAGGATCATCAAGGGAAATGGCTCAAGGGCAGAAATGATGTGCTGGCTCAAATGTTGAACATAATCACAAAGTGGACTATCAAAATAAGTGAATGCAGCCAGGCGGTCCGTCCACTTTACCTGTACCTGACACAATTAATTACCTGGCAATTTCCAGTCATTCGTGTCTTTCCATTTTCTTCATCTCATTTTACAATCTGACCATCTGCTTGTCATCAGCTAGTGGGAGGAAATACATCTGCTGATTACAGTGTCATGAAACACATGAGCACATTTTATAAAAGAGGGGAAAAGAAAGAGAAACAAAACATGTGCTAATCTATGGCTCTGTAATTAGACGATAATAACAGCAACTGACAATAAGGTGAACTTAAGTGACTCTCTAAGTTGTTATGGGAGGGTTGTAGGAGGTTGGAGAGGTTTTGAGGTGTCTTCCTTGATAGGGTCTGGTAGATGGGTAAAAGCCAGTGCTGGAGTCGCCTGGTGTAAAGGGAGGACCAACCCACCAGTTTATAAAGGTCACAATGGTTCCAACAATGCAATGCCTGATTTGTTGTAATGCATTTGTCCGCACCTTTTCTCAGTTCCCTAATTTCTGGCACACTGGTAACTCTGATGAACACTCCAGCCCAGTAGGTGGCGCTAATGAACCTAAAGTCTGTTTGTAGCCATGAAGAAGAGGCACAGGACACATTGTCAGCGAACAAGAAAGTTTGGTGAACAGTGAAGGAAGACGGGATTGAGCTCATTGGGCGGAAAATCTTCCCGATGGCAGCTTGGATAAAAGCCTGGTTGTGTACAAATTGTGCAAAAAAAAGAGAAACTGATCACTGCGTCACTTCAAGCCGACGGTATCACCTCAATGTAAAACACGTTGCTGTTGGCACGGACACCAGAGATAAAGCTACGTGTTTCGGCCCTGTGGACCTGTAGAAATGAAAATGACATCCAGGGCTACACATCGGAACGCAGCTCGAAGCGCACTGCAACGCAACCAGCATGCAATGGGGTGCGTTTCACATAGACAATGAATGGGATGTGAGAAATTTACGGAGAACTTTACGTCCTGGTAGCGGCTAACGGTGTAGCCATCCCATAATAGATGACTTTTCAAGACATTGAAAGTGCTTGAGTTTACAAAAAGTCTTAAAATGTTGAATATAATCACTATAATTGCACTTTGAGTTTGCAGTAATCTGTGAATGTAGTAGACAGATGAAAAATGCAGGTAAATAGAAATTAAACATTTTGGTTGTTTAAGTTCACGTATATGTCTATTCATCATTCACTCATCAAACAAAATTTATTTGAATAGAAAAACTTTGCTTATTGTGTCAAATATTATTTGATTATATTTACTAGTCACACCTGGACTTCATTAACAAGCAACGGTGTACACAGTTTTGCATTTATGAAAGATTTCAACAACAACACATGAGGTTCAGATCAAAAGGTACTCTGTGTTGATTTACCTCATCTGTTGAAAGACCGTTTAAATAACAGTTTCTTTTAAATTACCTGAACAAACACTGGCCAGTATTTAATTGAATCATGCACTCATCATCACCTGATGTCCAGGTTACTGCTGTGGGATGACATTAGTGATTTTAATAGACCCTATTTATCAGATACCTGATTAAAAAAAATACTGGAACTCAAATTCAGAAGGACACACAGATTCATTTATTCACTGTCAGAGCAACTCTTTCCCTGAAATAAAGAATCAGTTTTTAGGTACTTTTATTGCAGTTCTTAAATTCTTCAGTTAAAACAGAAAATGGTCAGGAAATGGATTTAGATTATTAATGCAGTGAGATACAGTTGTTTAGCCGCAAATGTTTATTAGCATCAGTCTTGAGTAAGGAAAATAACAGTTTACAGATGGTAATAACAGTCACCACATCGTTGAATTTCTATCTAAAACACTCCCACACTTTAGATGATTATTGGCAAGGCTTTGTAGTGTGTTCCCTGAGGAAATCCATGCTTTATGGCTTTGGCCAACCATCTTTGCAATGTGACTAATCTTATAATTGATGATGTTGTTAAATGGCCGAGACAATTTACCGTAGTCGCTTACTGCCGTTTAATGTCTGTTTTTTAAGATTCTCCTTAAACAATCATCCAAACAACTTCAGAGCTGACACAACGCTTCCTCAGGTTCCCGGTGACACAACTGTCGAGTCTGGAGTGGATTGAGTTGTGGAGAAAAGTGAAGACCTCAAACACACACAGATTAGATTAGTGGGATTGGTAGCAAGATGAAAGTTTTACAAATATGAAAGTAGGTTTTAAGTTACTGACATCCTCGAAACAATAGGTAGATCAAAAACATCCTCATTATCCTAAAAATGTACTTTGTGAGGCTGTCACTTCAGTTGTCAAATATCTGACAGTTGATTGTTGGAAAAGAGACAAGCAGAAAATGCCAAAATTATTTACCTAGAAGACATAATGTTTGTCAGGACACTATTATTTTCTCACTTTTCCTAGTCTGAAAAACAACAATAATAATAGAATAATCCCCTTACAGTATGTTTTCAGTGTTATGTATGTTATGTTGGACCTGTTGTTGGTTCTACTGTGGAAGATTCAGCATCAAAACAAGAACAACACCAAAGTGTAAAAGTAGTTTGATAATATTATCCTTAGAATAAGAGCAGAGAAGTGATGCTGGCAGGCAGATGTGTAAAACTGACCTTCTAACCTTGACAACGCAGTAGTTGTTGTGCACTGATATTATATCAAGAGAACATTTTGGCACAAGACAGAAAAACTGCTTTGACATGCAGATTTGTCTAGTTTGGATGTTTTTGTCTGGTAGGAGGATCAGATAAACTGTAAACATGAAGCTTTTACTATTACTCAGTTACTGTCCAGTGATTTTAGTAAAGGTTGCTCCAAGATTTCACAGTCAGCTAACAACTAGTCTAAATAAAGGATATTAAACCACTGTATGTGTTCCAGTTCTCTGCTGTCCTTGCAGTGTGAGCTGTCCGGCTTCTCTGTCACCCTGCAGCCACCAATGTGAAGGTTTCCTTCTAGTCTGTAAATAATGAAAGCTGGATTGTAATGTGTTGTTACTGACATCTCTCTACTTTTGTTCAAGTAAGCTGTCTTGAATCTTTAAACTAATGTTGGTACCTTTTGATTACTGCTGCATCATTGCATAAAGATTTACCCTGTTCCAAAGTGATGGGGGCATCAGGGTAAGAAGAGAGGCAGATGAAGTGATGCCCTCATCATGGCTAGTGTCTACCAGCCTGTAGGGGGTTAGGATTATGATCTGGGGTTGGTCAGATTCAGCAACGTTATGTTCCCAAAGAATGAGGTCAGCTGACTACCTGAAGATACTGAATGACCAGGTCTTTCCATCAGTGGAGTTTTCCTTCCCTGATGTCATGGACATGTTCCAAGATGACGATGCCAGGATTCATGGGGCTCACATTGAGAATGAGTGGATCAGGGAGCAGGAGATGGATTGACCTCCACAGAGTCCAGACCTCAGCCCCACTGAGAATCTTTGGGATGTTCTGGAGAAGGCTTTGTGCATCATCGATGTAAGATCCTGGTGAAGAATTAATGCATCTCTGCAAATGCTGTGACATTGCAGAAGTTTATCGAAATGATGCCACGAATGCGTGCCCTATTCAAAGCTAAAGGCAGTCCAGCAAAATATTAGAGTGTGTGACTTTTTTTGACTGGGCAGTGTATCTTTTAAAGGGTTACCAGTGACATCCATCCATTCACTATCTATACCCCGCTTAATGGGGGGCTGGAGTCTATCCCAGCTGAGGGTGAAGACAGGGGACACCTGGACAGGTAACAGTCTATCACAGGACTACATGTAGAGACAAACAATCACACTCACATTCACACCTACAGACAATTTAGAATCACCAATTAATTTCCGCATGTTTTTGGACTGTGGAAGGAAGATGGAGAAAATCCACACATGCACAGGGAGAACATGCAAACACATGCAGAGAGATCACAGGAAAGTCGGGGGTCTTCTAGCTGCACGGCGACAATGCTAATCACCAAGCTACTGTGCAGCCCTTCACCAGTGACAAATACCTTTAATTTTACAGAAAAAAAACACAGATAAATAAATGTCAAGCTGGATACAGAAGGTTACAAAAGATGAACTTAGATCCATTAAGGTCAAGCATTTGAATCTGTCGCTCAGCATCTCACTATGAACTCCCATCAGTGTGGTAACGCTGCATAATTTCCCAGTGTTGGTCAGCAGCCCTGCACCACAGATCAATAGTATATTCATTGATCATTAAAATGTCCAATTTTCTCTGACACTGAGGGCATACAGATGAAATTTTAGAAGATGTTGAGATGAAACATTTTTAAACAGCAATATCTGGTTAGTTTTGTGTCCAATAATTTTAATCTTTGATAAGAAAAATGAGGAATAAGAAGTCTGTTGTAGAGCACCGAGAAACACCAGTGTGACAAGTGTAGCTGACCCTATACGGAATCATTAGCCCTGATTTCCACATAAACACAAACCTGGATGGGCTATTGATTTTTGTGGTTCTATTCATGAAGTTGTGCTACACTGGTAAATTGTTATAATCATGATAAATTGCAATTAGATGCAAGGCAGTCAATACTTTGTTATTAAAAAAACGATCCAAGCAGCAGTGAAAAACAGATTAATAACAGCATGAGTTCCTACTTTGGCTGTGACATTAGAGAGGAGTAGAGAATCTGTTCCTTTTATAATCACAAAGGATTATCACCACAGCCTGTTTTCAATAATCATTACAGGGGATTTGACACTGTGTGCTAGCTGATGACTTTATTGGCTCAATTGTGTTCCTGCTTGCTGCTGAAGTGCACCTGTTCTCAGGTAAGCATTAACACACAGGACAGTATACAGCAGTAGCGATGACTCATGGACTCCCTCTTTATTGCTCCATTTAAACATGAAACTATATATATATGTATATATATGTGTGTGTGTGTGTGTGTGTGTGTGTGTGTGTGTGTGTGTGTTTCAAAAGGTGTGGCTGCATTAGACAGACACAAACAATTAGAACAATTATATTTTTTCTTTATTGTTTACAAGAAAGTTTTTAATGTCTTTTTTAGGATTTGTTTAGTATTATGGCTGTGATTGTACTAAAAGAAATTTCACTTGAAGACCTAAGAGTGATTCTTAATGCAATATACATGCAAATGTAAAATGTATGGGGTGTCCCAAAACTTTTTTCCACCGCTGCATATATATACACACACACACATATATATATATATATATATATATATATATATATATATATATATATATATATATATATATATATATATATATATATATACATGTATACACACACACACACACACACACACACACAATATGTAGGGAATATTGTACATGTGGAGGATATTGCACATACATCACATGTTGCACATAGATGGGGTGAGGTAGTGAGGAATTATTGCACAGAAAATATTGTTTACATTTTTGTTTTGCCATCAGTCTCACTGTGGCAGGGAAGAAAGTGTTGTGGAACCGTGTTTTGTGTGTGATGATACTGTCCGCTCTACTGTGTCTGAGGCTGTAGCTGCAGTGTTTGTGTCTGAGCAGAGGGTGAGCTGGATGGAGACAGTCTCTGATGATGCTCTCTGCTCTGTTTTGGTAACGCTGGGTGTCTATGGAGTCCATGGATGGTTGCTTAGTCCCAGCTATTGCCTGCAGCAACCATATCCAATGATTGACCGAGACATACAGCAGCATATTTTATATATACTACACCTGTGGGCTGCTTATGTATTGTTTGAAAGCCCAAACAAGATTATTGTGTGGGTATTTGGTGTCAGATTAAGTCAGTGATTCTCACCATGTCAGCTACAGAGAGGGCAGATGTTATCAGCAGAATACTGGACATATCCCTCCATCCTGACATCTCTCTTGACAACACGGAAAAAGACACACAAGGCCAGGTGACATTTGGAATGACTGTGCACTTACAGAACAGACACTGAGTCAGTTCTCCACATGTTTGTACCTTTTATCTGATAATATCTGGCAGTACATTAACATACAATACCTGAGTAGACATGTATAATATCAAACTTTATGATTTGGGGTCTAACCTTTAGTAAAACCAAAATCTTGCAAGTATGTTTTATCCAAAAATGTAAATATACACAGGCTTTTAAAAGTTATTCCAGATATTTAAACTAAAAATGCAATGTGGGCAACATTGAGCAAAATAAAAAGTACATAAAACAAGACAGATTTAACATCTACAAAATTTGGACAAGCATACAAACATTTTCTTTTTAAATTCAGAAAAAGAGGCATTTTTTTTCTTTCTCCATGACCCAACTGACCAAAGTTCATGAAGATGTGTTGCTCAGAATTGCTTTGCCACCATGTATGGTCCTTGTGTTCATTACACTGAAGTGCTTAAGTGCTGATGACTGTATTTTATGTTGTTAGCAACATAAAATGTGCCATTTTATTAGTTATACAGATTTACAGAGAATGTTTCTCACCTTCAGTTACAGTTCACTTAAAGAACAATTCCACTGCCATCACAGTAACAGTAATGACAATCTGATACTTTCCAGCTCACTAACGCTAAATGAATAACTGACCATCTTCATATTTCACTCATTCCTTTCCAGTTACAGGTCCTCAGTAGCTGACATAATTGAGCAGGACTGTGGACATTTCTGGCTCTGTGAAAACCTGTAGGCAAGTGGACAGGTGGCATGTAGCTTGGAGGAGTTTTGACAAAAAAATGACTTCTGCATAGTGCAATTACCATGCTGTCCTGTGACGTATAAACACTTATCACCCACGTCAGTAAAGTGGGAGACCCTCTCTCATGGTGGGGAGGGCAGCTGGATCACAAACAGATATTAATCTTACATTGTGTGGACCAAAATCACCTCAGTAAACTTAGCAAACTTCCAGATATGACACCTCTTGGTTCTTGTTTCATTAAAGAAGTCTTTACCTTCTGCAGCTGCATTTGTTAAGAATTGCTTTAATAAATGTGGAAAAGCATGGGATAGCACCTCTCTTTTGCATATTTGTTGTGGTTCCTCCCAACTTCTTTTTATTTTAGGAGGTATCCACTGAAATCTTCAGATATTAAGGTAGAATGGGTCCACAGAATGCAGAAATGAATGGTATACAGCGACTGCACACCTCCAACAAAATATCCTAAGGCGTTATGGGCCTGGTTTATTTGTTCTGTATTTATTTCAGACCTCACCAGAACATGTGTGGAATCATAACTTTTAGAACTGGCAAGCTATAGAAAGAAGCCAGTGTGCCACTCGTGGGCTCTCCAGAATCTGTGTTGAGTGAAAGATCTTGGAAGTGAAGCAACAGTACCTGGAGGTTTTATCGGCAAAAGATGTCTGTCCATGATCACTGTGTGTTCATGTAGTGTGGCTCAGAATAGCTCTTAAAATCAGTCCATTAAGTTTCCATTTGTCCACACATGCCAAGAACAGGGCATACATGTATATCCAGGCACCATCCCAAAGACTAGATCTAACTTTACTAAATCTACAATAACAGATGGGCCCATTTGTACTATATACTCCACCCTTCTTTTTCAGTAATTTGTGCTATTTCTACTGTGGTTTTATAGCTTTTTGACACTTGATTTTCCACCTGAACATGGGTAAACCATGAGTATCTTTTATAGTCATATTTACAGCTAAACTGCCTGAAATGCTGTAATAATGTCCTTGCTACTGTGTCACACATCTTACAATGGGTGCCCCTCCATTGTCTCTATGACTGATCATTAGGGTGCTGCCACTCAAGATCAGTTTGTGAAAGATTGGCAAAGACCTTGGCAGCTCATGTCACAAAGCACATGGAAGTACAGCGTGTGCTTATCTCTATTCTCAGAGGGGTGCCTCATTTACACAACACAGTCTTGGCAAATGCTGAATTTGGAGGACTGGAACCTGCTAGGCCATCACAATTAAATGTAAGGGACAAAAAATCCTCTTCAATGTTAGATTTCACAGTCTGCTGCAAGGTGCCACCACATGTATAAGTTATTACAAGCCAACTACTGTACTATAACATTATCACTGTCCAATGTCTGAGTTGATCTTTCAATGGAAGTGAGAAAGATGTGTCTTTCCTATAAAGAGACTTTCACTGCTATGGATTATGAAAATGAGGGAAAGTGCTTCTTCTTTTGATAGTTCCACCATATTGGTAAATGAAAGTGATGGGAAGCAAAAGGTGTGGCTGATGTGCCCTCTTGTTTTTGTCTGAGATGTTGATGCTCACGTGACATCCAATGGTTCGAAACCTTTCAGTGAGAACCTTTAAATCTTATTCTGAGAGGCACAGAAAAAGTGTTAGATCTAAGTTGCAGATACCTTGTACAGTAGAATCATGAGTAAGTTTTTGAGAAAAGCAATGTTTAGCATGTTAGCATTTACTGGTCATTTATGGATTGTCAAATTAAATAATGATTTGATTTATTTAAACCTTTCGTAGCACAGTTTTTTGTTTGTTTTTTCCTTAAAATGATCATGAATGTGGTTCTACACTGTTGGTTCCTGTCCTCAGAACATGCTCAAAGCTTTAGGCTGGCCTGAAATGGCCTGCAGGTTCCTGCTGTGGAAAACAACCCTATATTTCCCAGTGGCATCCGGTAAATAGAATTTGCAAAGGGTTGGCTCTACGATTTGAAAGGCATTACTATCTAGCGGCAAAAATCTGTAAGGATTATTCAATCTTGTTATTGTTTCTTTGGCAGCTTTGTTTTTGTTTTTGGTTTTCTATCTCAGTGATTCTATTTCCCTGTCTGTAGACACCCAGAAATCACAGCCCTCCATAAGGATGGACCCTGTAGATAAGTACCAAAGAAAAACTGTGATTGAATTAATGCATGAGATCAAGAACCTGAAATTTAAAGCTACTTAACTGAAAATGATAGATCTTCAAGATACCATTGATTTCAACAGTATCAATCATTAGATCACTTGTTTTTGTAAATCACAGTGTGTTCTTGGCTACATTGGGCTAAAGCAGTGACAATAACTTATCTCTGTTTAGGATGCATTGTGTCTATGATATGCCAGGACTACTACTGAGCATTAGGATGATGATGTATATGGTGGACCTCATCAGAGGTTCAGGTTGGAGCTTATCACACCTCCACAGACTGACTCCAATTCTCCACCTGCCATTCAAGTGCTGCCTCTACCCAGACTCCTGTCCAATTTCACATCTCCATCCATGATGATTTAACAGTTCCAATAGATCTACTGTTTGTCAGCTCTGCTTTTAATAAGTAAGTCACATCTAATTTGCTTTTATTACTGAAGTCTGTTGCTGAGCAGATCATACTTTCAGCCTGACTTTAACTGCCCACCTTGTGTTCTTCTCTAAAGGGGTGGAGATCCACCCAGAGACTGGAGTCATTCTCAGAACCTGGCATGGACTGATACCCTTAATGAAATGTCAACCACAGTACTGAGGCATCTGCTCAATGCAGTCTCCACAGTGGAAATACTGCTGGTGGGCAATCTTCAGGGCAACAAAACAAAACAGGTGAAGGAAATGCTACAACCAGACAACAAATAGCTAAATAAATACAATTTGCCATCAAATCAGCGGGTGATCATAGTCTGGTGTCCATACATAGTACAACATTAAACAGGTCACCTCTTTTAAATAGATGCACATTGACAGCGACCTCAGCTGGCACATGCAGGTGGCAGGTGTTTGTGCCAGAATCCATCAGTGCCTCCATTTCCTCATATGACTCAGTCTTTTTGGGGTTTATAGAGAAATCATGTTGATTTTTTACTGTGCAACCATCGAGTCCATACTTAGGTATGGGATCATCTGCTGGTTTGGGGCTCTGACAGTTAAATCAAAGACTCAGATTCATAACCTGTGAAGATGGCGAGTAAGATCATGAGTACACAAGACTTGTTTATCAGGCCACCATCATTCAGGCAAACAGTACTCTTTCTGATCCATGCTCTGTCCTGTTCACAGAGTATGAACTGCTGAATTCAGACAGGAGGTCCAGATCCCACTGTGCAGGCTCAGCCTTTTTAAAAACTCCTTTTTACTTCTCTCAATCAAGCTCATTAATGAGCAGCTCGGTGCGGCTACCAAAGGGAGGTGATTGGGTGTTGTGTGCGTGGGGATGTGTGGCATGTATGTATGGGGGGTATGTGTGTATTTTAGTTTTTTTTATATTATTGTAACTTATTTATTTACACTACTGTTCTAAAGTTTGGGGTCACCCAGACAATTCCATGTTTTCCATGAAAACTCCCACTTTTCTCCATGTGCTAACATAACTGCACAAGGGTTTTCTAATCATCAATGAGCCTTTCAACACCATTAGCTAACACAATGTAGCATTAGAACACAGGAGTGATGGTTGCTGGAAATGTTCCTCTGTACCTCTATGGAGATATTCCATTAAAAATCAGCTGTTTCCAGCTACAATAGTCATTTACCACATTAACAATGTCTACACTGGATTTATCATTCATTTAATGTTGTCTTCATTGAAAACAATGTTTTTCTTTCAAAAGTAAAGACATTTCTAAGTGACCCCAAACTTTTGAACAGTAGTGTATGTGTCTGGGATTATATGTTAGATATTTTTTATGTTTTTAGTAGTATGTGTTCTGTCTTATGTGTTGCAGTGCAGCTTGCTTTTTTCCAAGACAAATTTCTCCCATGGGAGACAATAAAGTAAACTTGAACAAAGGTAAAATCCCAGCTGCAGTACATTTTACATAGTCTTTGGGCAAACACTGATACTAACTACTGTCTGTTGAAAGGGTGTATGGCATTTTAACCACACTGCACACTGCTTAGTGCCTGCCTATTGTGAGATATACATTGTGCAGAAAAACAAAACACCATACTTGCAGTGCTTACTGCAAACATCATGCCAAAAAATGCATTTCCAAATTGCGTGTCTCCTTTGCTATGCTTCTGTTCATAAACTAAATGAAATATAAATAAATACAGGAGATAAATTGCCTTTGTGAATAACTGCTCGGTAATCAAGCGTGCCTTCCTGCTGATCTCTCGGCTCGTCACAGGAGGTGTTTAGAAGCATGTGGGATATCTCTGGCTGCACCTTGAGCTGAGGGGCAGAAAAAGATCATCCCACATTAAAATCCAGCAGGTAACGCAGCAGTGTCAATAAAATGAGATTAAAGCACAAGTTTGTACACACAAACATGTGCGGGGAAAAAATGTACATACAGGAAACCCACGCATGTAATGTACACACACACACACACACACACACACACACACTAAAAATGCACACATAGACACACACACGGCAGAGTTGCAAAGGCAGCAAACAAACATGTAGCCTCAGGCTGTTTTTCAGTTTTTCAGCTTGAGTCTTATATCCGTGCAACTGCCTGCTTTTTCTTTGAACAACGTATTTTCTGAAGACATGCTAACTGTCCCTTTCATGCAGGAACATGCACACCAGCGGAGACAGGCAAAACCATATCAGTAAATTTAGAGTATTATGTGTTATGGGATATTGTTTTGCTCGTGGCTTCTGAACTGACTAAATTCTGCATGTT